>NW_015175398.1:584691-606972 GCF_001447785.1 Gekko japonicus | reverse complement strand
AAAAAGTGCAGAAAAGGGCAACTAGAATGATAGGGGTTGGAACACTTTCCCTATGAAGACAGGTTAACGCGCTTGGGGCTCTTTAGCTTGGAGAAACGAAGACGGAGGGGTGACATGATGGAGGTTTACAAAATTATGCATGAGATAGAGCAAGTAGAGAACGAAGTATTTCCCCCCCTTTCTCACAGTACAAGAACTCATGGGCACTCAATGAAATTGCTGAGCAGTCGGGTTAGAACAGATAAAAGGAAGTACTTCTTCACCCAAAGAGTGATTAACACATGGAATTCACTGCCACAGGAGGGTGGCGGCTAAAAACATGGATGGCTTCAAGTGGGAATTGGATAAACATATGGAGCAGAGGTCCATCAGTGGCTATAGCCACAAGGTATAGATAGGAACTCTCGGTCTGGGGCCAGTGATGCTCTGTAGTCTTGGTGCTGGGGTGGGGGCAACAGTGGGAGGGCTTCTAGTGTCCTGGCCCCACTGATGGATCTCCTGATAGCACCTGATATTTTTGGCCACTGTGTGACAGTGTGCTGGACTGGATGGGCCACTGGCCTGATCCAACATTGGCTTCTTTTATGTTCTTATGCATTTTCTTCCAAAGCTGGCAATGGTTTTGTTGGGAAGCAAGGAATGATGAAGGAAGAGTGTCCAGTCTAGGAACCTTTCTGTGATCATATTCAGCTGAAAAATGAGATGCCTATGGGGCTCGATAACTTTTATCATTGCCATGTGGGAGCTGTGTTTTGTGTGTGTGCGCGCACGCATGTGCGTGTAATTTATTTATTTGTTTGTTTGTTTGTTTGTTAAATTTATACCCTGCCCTCCCACGCAGGGCTCAGGGCGGCTCCTGCCCATCTAGGGCACCCTTCCAATGATCCAACTCATTGCATAGTTCCTGAGTGCAGAATCAGCATGCTGCCATGAGAAAGACCATGTAATGGTCCATGTGGCTGGGGTTATTAAAACTTTACCCCAGACATATGAGAATATGTCACAGAAAAGCTGCTCTAGCAGCTGTGTGTTTTACAGGACATTGGGATATAAGGTTCATGTTTTTCATTTGTATATTATAGCTTCATTATACATAACTAATCATAAGGGTTTTTAAGTACTGGTTACTATTTCCTGAAAATAACAGTGGCTAAGGGCATCCGGAGGCACCTGGATCGGGGCAGCATGGCAGTACTTTTGTTGTTGGACCTGTTGGCGGTGTTTGACATGGTCGACCGTCAGTTACTGATCCACCACCTTGCCGACACGGGGATTCAGGGGCTTCCCCTGCAATGGCTTGTCTCCTTTCTCCAAGGTCGGGGACAGAGGGTGGCGCTAGGGGATCAGACTCCCAGAGGCAGCCGTTGACATGTGGGGCCCCACAAGGGGAGGTGCTATCCCCAGTGTTATTCAACATCTACATGCACCCCTTGCCCAGATTGCCCGGAGGCACAGGCTAGGGTGTCACCAATACGCTGATGACACCCATCTATAGCTGATTAGGCAGCTGGTTCCCTTCCTCGAATGCAATGACCTGGCAACGGTGATCCATGCTATGGTCACCTCGAGATTGGACTACTGCAATGCTCTCTACATGGGGTTGCCCTTGTCCCAAATCTGGAAGCTGCAGCTAGTGCAAAATGCTGATGGGTCTCTTTATATGAGAGCACATCGGGATGAAGGCATTGCACTGGCTCCCAATAGCATACTGGATTTGCTTCAAGGTGCTGGTTTTGACCTTTAAAGCCCTATATGGCCGGGGACCTGCCTACCTAAAGGAACCGCCTTTCCCCGTATATCCCCCAGAGAGCACTGAGGTCAGGGCTGCAAAATCGCCTGACTCTTCCTGGTCCGAAAGACGTCAGACTGGCCATCACCAGAGCTAGGGCCTTCTCAGTGGTGGCTCCACACTGGAGGAATGAGCTCCCGGAAGACATCAGGGCCCTGCGGGACTGCAGGGCCTGTAAAATGGAGCTCTTCCACCAGGCTTTCAATTAGGAGCTGCCACTGACAAATGAGCACTAATTAACAACTATGGATGCTGGTCTGGTTACACCTGATCAATATACAGCAACCACCATCTATACTGATTTGCACTTTATTTGTATACTGTTTTATGTGGAAATTTTATTGTGCTATATTTATGCACTGTGTGTTATTGTATTTTAACTTGTTGTATGCTGCCTTGAGCCTGCCTGTGCAGACACGGTGGGATATAAATCGAAAATAATAAATAAATATGTGTATAGGAGAATTATTCTTGCAAAAAGGAGAGATAGTAGGGCACAGAAGCTGTACACTCAAGGAGTTCTCGCTCCAGGGCATGTGCAGCTTTCAGTCCTTGAGAATCAACAGTGTCTTGCAGGGGTCAGAAATGGATGCTTCCAACTCTCAGTCCAGCCCTTCCCAAGCATTCTGCACAGTTATGAGCGGTTAGTCCACATCTCTTAAACGGGAGAAAATCACAGGCCCAGAGGCCCCACCCTATTTCCTGTGAATTAGTCAGACATAAGTTGTTGACTCTCCCCAGTTTCCATGTGTGCAGTGACGAATCCAGGTGCTGAGTATGATGTATGGGGAGAAGGAGCTTCAGCCTTTCCCCTCCATCATTTTCCTGATCTGAAATGGTCCAGAGGCTCTACTTCACCCATCAGGGAAAACCATGAGGGTACACTTGTGGATTTCCCCAATGGACCAAAGACCATTTCAACACACATGATCTAACTGTTACTCAATCTATTTACACCAAAATGTGTAAACTGTAGGGTTGCCAGCTCTTGGTTGGGAAATATCTGGAGAATTGAGGGGTGGAGCCTAGGGAGGGTAGGGTTTAGGGGGCCCTCAGCAGGGTATAATAATGCCATAGAGTCCACCGTCGAATGCAGCCATTTTCTCCAGGGGAACGGATCTATATTGTCTGGAGACCAGTTGTAATAGTGGGAGATCTCCAGGCCCCACCTGGAGGCTGGCAGCTGTAGTAAACTTGGTTCATTATATCATGAGAGTGTAACAACATGGCCAGTATACAAAGATAGCATTACTCTTGCATAAGGCATCTTGGCCAAATTCTTTTTGCTTTGAAATTACCTCTCTGGATCCTTCAGAAGACCTGTCGGTTGAAAAACCATGTGGCATTTCCCCCCCTGATTTGTATCAGCTGTGTTGCTGCCACACACAACCTTTTTGGCATTTATCACAGAAGCACGATATTACTTTTGATGGAAAGAATGTCAGGAGGCACCAAAAACCTGGTCCTAAAATCTAAGACAAGACTGAAATAAACCAGGTTTTCCCTTTTGCTGAATGGTTTAAAATGGAAAGTTGGAAATACATAAATTAAGAGTGAAAGGTTCAAACACTTTCCCCAGCAAAGGGGCAAAACCCTTTCCTATCTGCAGAAAAGTAAATTCTGTCTCAAGCCCCATTTAGCTTCGTATAAATAATTTATATAAATGCACGTGTGTATATACAGTTACAAATCTGATAAATGTATGAATCAATTTATATTATTTTTGCTGGGGTTTTATTTATATACGTCCGGGGGCATGAAAAGGTTGCAACAAATTCTTTAGTGGGGTTCTTGTGCTATGATTATACACGCCCAGTACGTGGAGTTCTTTAATTAATTACAGTGTTTGATAACAGGCTGCTATTTGTTATTCACATGACAGCATGGTGCACATACATATTCTTAATTGCAGAATAAATCTTTTCATTTCAAGGGCTAGAGGTTCCCAGTACAATTTGGTTAGCAGCAAAGCATGAGAACTGCAGTTCTAGTAGTAGTAAATGATCCAAAAGGACTAGTCAGGGCAGGAAACTTGCAGTGACTAGCCGCTTTTATTGCACTGACACAATACATTCGCTCAGGGCTTTTTTGGTAGAAAACGCCCAGCAGGAACTCATTAGCATAATAGGCCACACCCAACAGAAAAAACAATTTGCATATTAGGCCACACCCCTGACAGCACAGCTCATTAGCCTATTAGGCCACACAGCCCTCGTTACCAGAAGTGTGGTCATCCAGCCACAACCACCTTTTGCTTCTTATTCTGTTTACCTTGTTTGTTGTGAAAACCCAGGGCCTTTTTTTGTAGCAGGAACGTCTTTGCATGTTAGGCCACACACCCCTAATGTAGCCAATCCTAATGAGTTTCTGCCATTGGGTGTGGCCTGCTATGCTAATAAGTTCCTGCTGGGCGTGGCCAACTCGGGAGCCAGCCGGAACTCCGTTCCTGTGCGTTCCTGCCCCAAAATAGCCCTGCATTAGCTCTGCAGCAAATATGCTGCAACCAGGGCTGGCCCCAGCTTATTTTGCACCCTAGGCGAGGATCCCTTCTGGCGCCCCTCCCCCCCCCTGCGCCCACCAGGGCACATGGAGAAGAGGCTGACCAGTGGGGCACTCACAAGCCATCGCTCCCCCGGCCCTGCTGCTGGCAGTCCCCAGTCGTGAGGAAGAGGAGGAGGAGAAGCACACCGCTGGGAAGCCAAGGGGGCAGGCAGGGAGAAGTTAGCCAGCCAAAGAGGCAGCAGGCCGGGTGCGGAAATGCAGGGCTTTTGGCGGGGGGGGGCTTTTTGACAAGGGGGCAAGTGCAGTTTGGCGCCCCTAAGGGCCGGCGCACTCTAAGCAAACGCCTAGTTTGCCTAGTGAGCGAGCCGGCCCTGGCTGCAACTGTTTCCTGGCTGCCCTGGGATCAAGTAAGGTGGACTGGAGAGGTTTTCCTTGAACCTGTTAACTAATCAGGTCTTTATTGCAAGTCGATACATACTGTCCTTTTAGGCTGTGGTGGAATTTCAGACTCCTGCTTCTGACTTCCTCCTGAGGCTGCTTGCCATACAAGGCTGCCCATATAAGGAAGGCATCTCAATGCCTATACAGAGCACATGCTGGGAGAAATCAGCACATAGTTCATGGATAGCTGGAAGATGATTGACAACATTGCTGACAAAGACAAGCATCTTAAGAGAGACTTGTATTTGATTAAAGCCTGTCACAACTCTGGTAACAGGCATTTCCAGTTCAGCACAACATCCTCTCAATCCTCTCAATTCAGATGGCCAAAAGCAAAATGTTTTTTGCAATACTTTGTCACCTTTACCAATACTTTGTACAGCCAGGATATCAGCAGAGGTAAGTCTCATCCTTAGAACCTGTAGCTGGATGGCTGAGATCCCTCTTCATTTCTTCCTCTATCAGAAGCGTCTTGAATGTTCATAACCGTGTCTCTCCACCGGTAGCCTGCCGTGCCTGCTCTTTGCTACAGATGCCTTGGGGTCATTTGTTTGTAATCCCAGTATGCTTCTTGGGCTGGCTAGAAAGAACTTGCTGATTTTCCAAAGGTAATATATAGCAGTGGAAGCCAGGGTGTGGTTTGTGCACTCCGCAGGGACTATGAGAGGAAAATCAGCAGTCCCTAACATGCACATGCTTTGTGTGTGTGGAGTGCTGTCAAGTCGCTTACAATTTATAACAACCCCAAATATCCTATCATTAACAGCCTCGCTCCGGTCTTGCAAACTGAGAGCTGTGGTTTCCTTTATACAGTCAATCTATCTCATGTTGGGTCTTCCTCTTTTCCTGCTGCCTTCAAGTTTCCCTAGCTTTTTTGTCTTTTCCAGTTACTCTTGTCTTCTCATGTGACCAAAGTACAATAGCATCAGTTTGGTCATTTTAGCTTCTAAGGAGATTTCAGGTTTGATTTGATCTAGAACCCATTTATTTGGCTTTTTGGTGGTCCATGGTATCCCTAAAACTCTCCTTCAACACCACATTTGAAAGGAATCAGCTTTCTTCTGGTCTGCTTTTTCACTATCCAACTGCACATGCTTTAATTGCATGATAATCTTGACTTTCTTTTCCACTTCCCATCCCAGCAACATATTGGCACCATGGACAACCAGGAGATAGCATCATGTCTCAAGCTAGACAGTCACTCAAGCTAGACAGTCACAATGTGTGCATGTCTCAAGCTAGACAGTCACTATAGATAGCTGGGTAGGGGAAGGGTGGAAAGCATGGTGACAGAAGATTAATACTGGATGTTAGGAAAGGAGAAGCAGTGAGGATTATGGAAATAGCTGTGGCTGTGGAGACTGCTGCTGGACACACACAAAAAGACCTTGCAATTTAGGTTTCAGGTCTTGTAGCTCAGATCCATACTAAACATCTGGTAATAAGTTTCTGGGGCTGCGGTGGCTCAGAGGTTAAGACACTGAACTGCAGATCAGAAGTTCTGTAGCTCAGCAGTTCAAGACCCTAGTGTTGAGTGACGGAGTGAGCTCCCGTCTCGGGCCCCAGCTCCTGCCATCCTAGCAGTTTGAAAGCAAGAAATTGCAAGTAGGTCAATAGGTACCACTTCAGTGGGAAGGTAACAGTGTTCCGTGCGCCTGGCCATTTAGTCATGCTGGCCACATCGTCACGGAAATGTCTTTGGACAGCGCTGGCTCTTCAACTTGGGAACGGAGACGGGCACCACTCCCTACAGTCAGATTTGACTAGCTCTCAAGCAAGGGAAACCTTTACATTTACTTTTTAATAAGTTTCTACTCTTTTTTACTTTATTTACACTAGCATTGGTGGCTGAAGTAAAGCTTGTGGAGGCTTTAATGCAGTGCCTATTGAAGGACAAAATGTGGAGATGGTAAGCCAGAGGAAGTGCTCCGATTTCTCTTTCCTAACTGATATCCAATTAGATATCAATATAGCTAATTCTCAGTGTCATCCCATCTGTGAATACTTAAATCCAGAGACTGGAGCCATGGACAGACAAAACAGATCTTTCTACAAACCCAAGAAAAGCCCATTGCTTACCATAAAATCTAAAATCTACAAAAATAAACACATTGGGAGAGGGGTTAAACCCCCTCAAAATGATAGGAGCAGTACCTGCAGCAAATGCTCTCAGTGGCTGGTTCTAAGCAACTGCATCAGTATGGCCAGCCTTGAAGCCTTTGCTTTTGTTGGTAAAAGGCAGGGGAAGAGGTGGGGCCCCTTTCCAGGGCTGTTTTGGACATTGAGGGATGACTCATCAGGGCCAGGCCTGCCAGCAGCCGCTGGGCAAATTGATACCATGTGACTTGCATGACTTACTCGGGCTGGTTGGTTGCTTTAGTTCAACAGCAGCCACTCCACAAAAGCCAGTGCGGTTTAACGGTTAGAGTTCCAGAACAGGACCTGGGAGACCCAGGTTCAAATCACCACTCTGCTCTGGAAGCTCACTGGGTGTTCTCATCCTAACCTACATCACAGGGTTGTGGTTGTTTGCAGAGTTCAGGAAATTATCCAATCCACATTTTGGAGTTTGTTTTCAATGAACTTACCGCAACATGATTTTTAATAGCTGAGTGCAGGCCACTAATGCAACAGAGAAGCCTTCAGAGCACAAGCACGAACACATACTATCCCACAGAAGAGAGAGAGAGAAAACAATAAGAGGTGAGGCTGAAGTACAAGAGAAAAACATTCAGTAAACCGTAAACACTAGAGAATGCTCCACAGCTCCCCCTAGGGTAAAGGTCAAGGTTCCCTTGCTCGAAAGCCAGTCGAGTCCAACTCTAGGGTTGCGGTGCTCATCTCCGTTTCAAAGCTGAAGAGCCAGCGCTGTCCGAAGACGTTTCCGTGGTCATGTGGCCAGCATGACTAAACACCAAGGTGCACGGAACGCTGTTACCTTCCCACGGAAGTGGTACCTATTTATCTACTTGCAATTTCTTGCTTTCGAACTCCTAGGTTGGCAGGAGCTGGAACTAGAGACGGAAGCTCACTCCGTCATGCGGCAACCCGGGTCTCGAACTGCTGAACTACTGACCTTCCACAGCCTGCAGTTCAGCGTCTTAACCACTTGAGCCACCCCCTAGGGTACAAGTGGACTAAACTATATCAGCATTATTTAAAGTAACTAGACTCTTAGCAGGCTGTGGCTTCTCCAACAGTTGTGAGGATAAAGTGGAGGAGAGGAGAAAGATATAAGCTGCACTGGAGCCCCATTGTGGAGAACAGCAGGGTGTAAATGAAGTGAATAATATCCATATAATAAGCAAAGATGGAGGGGACAATGGTTGGAGGATAAGAAGGAGAGAAAGAAGCAGGGAAGGGTGAGAATATAAGGAGGGCAAGAGAACATAGTGTGGGCAAGGGGTACAGAGGAAAGTGAGGTGTGGGGGTTTGTGGGTTCCTATCTCACAAATGGGCCTGATGGCCACTGCTGCAGAACTGGACCATAGTTTTCCGGGGGACAGGCTGCAAGGAGAAGGAAGGAAGGAAAGATGAAGATAAAGGTGGCAGATAAAGGTACGTTGGCTGTTGGGTAGGCATGAGAGAAGGAAGCTGGAAAAGGGGAGAGGGGCTATGGGGGCTACCAGGAAAGGAAAAGAGGAAACAGAGAGGGAGGATTAAATAAGACTGTGGTTTCCCAACTTGTATGTATATAAATTAGGTCAGCTTTAATGTGTACCCCTGGCCCCAGAACTACTTTAATCAGAAGGCTGGTTTTGTTCATGAGATTTTTTTGTCACTCATAGGAGGGATCCACATTCAACAGCAAGAGATTAACTGGCCTTCAAGATATTAGCTGGCTTGACTTTGTCCAATTATATTTAAGGACTGAAATTGAGAAATGTATTCTTATTGCAAAGATGATGGTACAGATTTGTGTGGAAAGGGTGAGGAGGGAATTGGTAGTGGAGGGCACTGGATGGAATTTTGCTGAGAGCCCCCTAAAATTTAGAATTGGTCCTGCGTTGGCTACTTAAGTGTATTTCAGGGGAGAAAACAACAATAATGAGAAATCTGTCAGAATAAAGTAGCCAGTATTAGAAACCAATTGCTTTAGTTGAAATATTGCATGTAGGTTTATTAAACAGGGCTGAGATTAAAAGGAACATCCCTTGGTCATAATTACACATTAAACAGGCCTGTAGCTACGATGGGGCATTTCGGGGCTCTGCCCCTCAAACAGGAGGCAAGCCCCACAACAGCTACTGCCCCTCTCCCCCTCCTCCCTCTCCCTCCCTCCCTGTGACATTAAAAGGGCCCTCCAGCTGATTGGCAAGAGCACATGGCCTGCTGGCCACCTGGAGGACCCTTTAAATCTTGCAGCTGCCCCTCTCCCTCCCCTTCTTCAAGATTTAAAAGGCCCTCCAGCTGATCAGTGGGCCCTTTAAATCTTGCAGGAGGTGAGGGAGAGGGGCGGCTGCCGGCCGCACACCTTCCCTGAACTCCAAATGGCGATTTCACAGCTTGGAGACCAGGCACAGGCAGCCCCCACTAGAAAAACAGCGTTTAAAAGGAACCCTTTAAATGCTGTTTTTCTAACTGGGGCTGCTCATGCCTGATCTCCAAGCTGTGAAATCACCGCTTGGAGTTTAGGGAAGGCAAGCTGCTGATCCTCTCCCTTGCAGGGGGAGAGGGGTGACTGCCGACTTGGAGATCCAAGAAAGCCTGCAGCCACCCCCCACTAGAACACAGCATTTAAAGGGTTCCCTTTAAATGCTGTTTTTCTATCGGGGGCTGCCTGCGCCCGATCTCCAAGTGGCGAATCGCCAGCTGGAGATCAGGGAAGTTGTGCGGCTCCCCCTCCCCTTCGCCTGCTGCCCCGCAAAATTCCCCCATGCCCCACCAACCCAAGATTTCTGGCTACGGGACTGTTCCTTAATGTACTGTCTTTTATATAAAACACTTCTGCTATAGTCGATCTTTATTGCCTAGTAATAGTTTTCCAATATTGAGTGCAATGTAATTATTATGAGTAACACTGGGAGACTATATTAGTCAGCCAAGAAAAGCAAAATTGTTGTTAACGGCATAGTAGTACTATCCCTGTTCATTGTCGGCTGCACACTCCAAATCCACACAAGGTAACAATAAACCAATTCATTTAAAGAGGTGTAATTCATTTAAATGATTGCAAACACTTCAGGTACCTACCAATGCAAAGCGTGAAATGATAATTATACTTTCATGTGACGAGCAATTTATGAATGATTCCTCTTGGCTAGACTAATATGAAAACCTTTCCAGGAAGTTAATAAACCTCATTTGTATCAAGCAATGCATTAAAATAAAATTATGGGCAATTTATGCATGTGCTTTTTATAATTATTTTCCATTGTTTGCCTAATTTAGTCAATAATCTGTTTATAATTACTAAGTATTGTTTCCATTACCCTAGAGGTACAAAGGACCAAAATAATTAGGATGCTTTCACACATACAAAATGAGCTAGAATAATCCATGCTTCAATTTAACACCAGTATACTGTGTTGGGTATATACGAAGAGAAAGTTTCGCTTATTATGCCATTTTAAGGTATTTTAACAAGCATGTCAGATTTGTATTGGAGTGGGAAAATTTTATCACAGTAATTATTATATTAATGGAGGAGAAGAGAATGATTAATGGTTTCCTAATACAGACCAGAGGGGGCGCAGTGGCTCAGAGGTTAAGACGCTGAGCTGCAGACTGGAAGGTCTGTAGCTTGGTAGTTTGAGACCCTAGTGCCACGTGACGGAGTGAGCTCCCCTCCCGCACCAGCTCCTGCCAACCTAGCAGTTCGCCCCGCGCCAGCTCCTGCCAACCTAGCAGTTTGAAAGCAAGAAATTGCAAGTAGGTAAATAGGTACTGCTTCAGTGGGAAGGTAACAGCGTTCCGTGCACCTCAGCGTTTAGTCATGAGCACGAAGAAGTCTTCGAACAGCGCTGGCTCTTCGGCTCAGAAATGGAGATGAGCACTGCCCCCTAGAGTCAGATTTGACTAGCTTTCGGGCAAGGGAAACCTTTACTCTTTTTAATACAGACCAGATCTATTGTTTGGAATATTACAGATTACAGTGGTTGAGGGAATGGTGTAGCATGGCATGTCTGAATCGCGTTATGCAAGGCAGATTATTTTGAACATATCTATGCCATGCCCTCTTCCTCTGGGAACCTCAGAGACTATAGTTCTTGAAGAGGCCATGGATCTCTAATTCTCACCACCCTCTCCAAATTACAGTTCATACTAGGGGGAGGGAAGAGATGTGATTGATAAACTGGATACTTGGGGGAGGGAAGAGATGTGATTGATAAACCATTATAAAAGGGTTTGTAGGGCATATGTCCATTAAAGACATTGTATGAAATCCCAATGGATGTGAGAACTAGCTAGTGGCTTCTTGAGTACAGCTATTACCTATGTATTTGAGCAGGATTGTCTTCCATAGACTATACTTTGAAAGTGGAATGTGTTTCTATCCATTTTGAGAACTTGGGTGAAAAGGGGATTATGAAAACAAGAACGATAGATCTCGATCTCTCTCTCCTTTCCTCTGGTTGTTTTCATCCTTGGACACTTTTGCATTGGTAAATTATTACTTTTCTGGTCAATTGTAGAACAAATTAAAACTGTAGTTCCACATATCACTTCATGCTATATTATATTCCCTGTAAACATGCAGTAATGACATTCCGACATAAAAGATATTCTATTATGTTTATTTGCAAACAAATCTCATTCAGCAAAGGTTCTGCTTCTCTCTGCTTCTGTCTCTTTAACTTTTGCTTCTTTGCTTTACAATCAGTTCAGTAACGGAGGCTACAGTGTTTCTAAATCAGTTCTTGATTACAAGTGCTTGTTTCAGAAATGGTGGGATTAAATTACTGCTTTTCTCTTTGCATCAAAAGTGATTGTTCATTAATTTATTTTTCATTATTGTAGTTTCATGTTCACACAATTACAATAAGAAAGGAAAGGAAAAAAATAATTACTATGGCTTTAGCTGCAAAAAGAAAAATAGTAATTAAAACAATTCCCTCCCCCTGAACAAGGACTAATAACTAAGGTTAAATTGAGGAATGCTACAGCTCCCATAAAATCATGCAAAGTAATTAATAAGGGAAAAAAATAACTACAAAACAGGTCTGAAAGAACATCAGAGGGCAAAAGGAAAAACACTGGAATGCAACACACTGGCAATTATATTGAATGGGTTATCTCTAAAAAGTAAATGAATGATTCCAGACTAAATAGCTAGTCTAGGAACTTCTTTCTTTCTGAATGTCCAGAGAATTATAGAAAAAAATCCTGGTAGTGTTTACATATCGCTCAAGAGTGTTAGTCTGTCTGTAGCAGTAGAAAAGAGCAAGAGTCCAGTAGCGCCTTAAAGACTTAACAACATTTGTACCAGGTTATGAGTTTTCATGAGTGACTGCTCAGAAGAAGTGAGCAGTGACTCACGAGAAAGCTCATACCCTGCCACAAATTTTGTTAGTCTTTAAGGTGCTACTGGACTCTTGCTCTTTTCTCCTGTTTACATATGGGTAAGGGCTTCTCCACTCTATTATTCAGTACTGGAAGGGAATACCTTTTTGCATGTGTGTATAGCTGAAGCAATATATCATGAATGCACATGGGCGGCGGGGGGGGGACAGTGAAAGCATGGTTTTCAATTGCATGAACAAACAAATGCATGTAATATTTGTGCATAGCGTTGGGAATGAGCAGTCTAGTGACTTTGCATTAGGTGGGGTTAGGAAGGCCATTGTGCTGATGCCACTACCCACCCTTTCACTGTATTCACTGTGTATGTGTTGGCCGTATGAAGTGTCTCTTTTCCTGTACTCAGAGGTCATTTCGGGGGGGATCGCGGGGGATTGCAGTTCCCCCGGGTGAGGTAGTGATCTTCGCCATGATAAAGGAACTGTTGTCAGTTCCTTCACCCTCAGATCCCATTTCTCCTGCTCAGAACCAGAGGTCATTTCGGGGGGGATTGCGAGGGAACGCAGTTCCCCCGGGTGAGGTACGGGGGGGCGGGCACATGATAAAGCCCCGCCCCCTGCTTCCGGCCGCCCCGCTTCCGGCCCTCATTCAGCCAGGAGGAGGCAGGAGAAGAGGGAGGGTAAGTTGCTTCCTCCCTGCCTCTCCCCACCCCTGCCTGCCTGGGGCCAGGGAGGGCCTTCGCAGGGCTTCCTTGCACTCCCGCCGGCCTTGCAGGTCCACCACCGGGCCCCTCATGGGGCTCGGCAGTGGAGCTGCAAGGCCGGCGGCAGCGGCCGGGACCGTTGGGTGTGTGGCCTTATGACACATTTCCGGTAATGTCAGGGGGCGTGGCCTTATGACACACTTCCGGTGATGTCAAGGGGTGTGGCATATGCTAATGAGTTATGCTAATGAGTTCCCCTAGCTCTTTTTCTACGAAACGACCACTTGCCTGTACTCAATTGAAAATAGCGCTAGCTGGTTGGCTTTATTATTTCAGCAAAAGTATAAACCACTAGATGAAAGAACAAGGCAGTTATTTCTTTCACTGGCAGCTTGGGATACTTGGATCAACTAGTTTATGTGTTTGCATGTGTGGTTTTTGTTTTCAGCAATTAAAAAAATAATTGCGAACTTTGAATGAATAAATAACCTGAAGGATACCTTGTATGTGTTCAACTGCCAGTGGCACATACATATGACTGCTAATCCAGTTGGCTGTCAGTACTTTTAGTCTTTGCAAATCAAGTACTGACATGCACTAGGTATCTATTCACACACCTATAAAAATATGTTAAGCAAGAATCCTTTGCAAGCACCAGTCAGTA
Source organism: Gekko japonicus (assembly GCF_001447785.1). Taxonomy (NCBI): domain Eukaryota; kingdom Metazoa; phylum Chordata; class Lepidosauria; order Squamata; family Gekkonidae; genus Gekko; species Gekko japonicus. The sequence continues at coordinate 593,412 of NW_015175398.1, read as the reverse complement.
AAACTCAGCAAATGGCAATCAACATGAATACACAGAGAGAATGCTAGTGTTCTTATTTTGTTACCGCTGCTTGGGATGAAGTCCTATGCACATTTACTTGGCAGTAAATCCCACTGTATTCAGTTAGTTTTGCAGCTTAATCCTGTAAGTGTTTACTCAACAGTAATTCCTGCTAAACTGGATTTAGTCCCAGATAAGTTTACACAAGAGTATTACTACCTAATATAAAATGGATGTTTGTTTGTTTGTTTAAAACATTTATAAGCCTTTATTCTCTTTTTACTTTAAACATTTTAGTGAGTTAATTTACTGAATTAACTTTTGATGTGGAGAGAGGATCTGTGACGTCTTCTAGTCTTCTGCATACTATAATCTTTCACCTCCCACTGATGTCAATGGCAAAGTGCCCAGTGATTTTAACAAAGCTGGATTGCACCCAAAGCAATCTAGGTGTGCACAACATTCCACATTTCATTGAAAGCCACATTAAATGTAAATATTTATTTTACTGGAAAGGTAATGCAGATATGCAATTAACTTCACCCGGCATTTATTTAGTATTTCCTGAAAGAGACAGCCTAGTAATCAATACAGTCCTCTTTATATAGTTACAGGGCATCACTTTGATGATATCAGTGTCTGTGCAGTTCAGAGTATAGACTTTATCACTTCATTTATATCCTGTTAGGTCTGAAGTGAACTAACCATGAATATCTAGCACATCTTGGCCCATGTCTTAGAGAAAGACAGGTACTTCTTGCCCCAAAATCTCCACCAATAAGGGGGTCGAACAGGGTTGCGTGCTTGCACCCCTTCTTTTTAACTTTTTTTTTTAGTGGCCTTGAATCTTTTTTGACTCAGGTGGATGGACTTTGCCCCAAATTAGGTTCTATTCATGTACCAATTTTGTTATATGCTGATGACGTGGTTCTGCTCTCCTGTTACCAGGTTGGTTTACTCCATTTGCCTAATAGCTGTCAAAACTACTGTAACATCAATCAGTTAGAACTGACCTATGAGAAATCTAAAGTTTTGGTCTTTTCCAAATCCAGAAAGCAGTTTATCTGGAGAGCAGGTGATTATGAGCTTGAACAAGTTAAAACTTTTAAGTATTTAGGCCTCCATTTCCAAACCACCGCATCTTGGGCCCACCAGCGAAGAGTGGCAATTAATAACTCCAAGGCAAATATCAGTGCACTCCTACGATTGTATTTTTCTGACGGAGGGAATCAATATGTATCAGTTGCGCTAAAAGTCTTTAACTTGAAAATAAGGCCCCAATTACTTTATGGTGTCCCTATATGGAGTGATGCAGTAAACAAATCAATAGAAGAGGTACATCGGTCCTTCTTACGGAAAATACTGGGTGTTCCATCTTGTGTCCCATATGCGGCCCTAGGTTTGGAATGTGGCCAAAATCTTATGACCACTAGGGCGTGGCTGGTGACCTTTAAATATTGGCTTCAGCTGCATTGTAACTCTGACTAGGGTTGCCAAGTCTGGGTTGGAAAATACCTGGAGACTCTGGGGGTGGAGCCAGGAAAGGGTGGGGTTTGGGGAGGGGAGGGGCCTCAGCATGGTACAATGCCATAGAGCCCACCCTTCAAACCAGCCATTTTCTCCAGGGGAGCTGATCTCTGTCGGCTGGAGATCAGTAGTGAGATCCCCAGGCCCCACCTGGAGGCTGGCAACCCTAACTCTGAAAGGTAACAGCGTTCCGTGCGCCTTGGTGTTTAGTCATGCCGGCCACATGACCACGGAAACGTCTTCGGACAGCGCTGGCACTTTGGCTTTGAAACGGAGATGAGCACCGCAACCCTAGAGTCGGATTCGACTGGCTTTCGAGCAAGGGAACCTTTACCTTTACCTTTAATGGAATCTGAGTCTTTACCTTGGCTAGCAACCATAGAGAGTAAACTAGGAACTCTGAATATTCCCCTCGAATTTCTCCTTTTACTTTCAGAATCGGAGGCGTTTCAAAAAATAGGGAACAGAGTACTGGAGACACAGCTAGCCAATTTATACAATGCAGCCAATAAGACCTGCTTTCCTCTCAGTCATGGGATACTCCCCACTGTAGGACTTCTCCCTAGTTATGTTTGCCAATTACAAACCCCAAAAATCCGCAGAATTTTTTCTCTTGCCAGGCTTAATGTTTTACCGTCAGCGATTTTGACCGGAAGATTTCAGGGTATATCCCTTATTAATAGACATTGCCCCTGTTTAAATGGAACTATTGAAACAGTGTCCCATGTGTTGTTAGAATGTCCTTATTATAACAATATCAGACAAAGTATTTTATCGTCAATCTTATCCAGCATTATGGATTTTCCTGATGCATATAAACTGTTGTTTCTACTTAACAACACTGGTGACAATATAACTGATTCAGTGGCAAAAAAATGTTATATATCACCGTTTTTATACGAAGCAATATACTGTAACCTTGGGATATTTTAACTTGTAATTTTTATGTATTTGCTCAATGTTCCCCCTTTTACAATGCCAATAAAGGTATGATGATGATGAGGTACTTCTTGTACTTGACTACACTTATAGGGAGAGATATTGTGCACTTGTGGGGAGAGATATTGTGCATGCTTTCTCTGACTGGGATCTCCACACATTCATTTGAAAGTTGGAATAGACTCTATGTGAGGACAATTGCATCGATATAGGAAATTTTCCAGGGAATGCCTGTGCATGTAGGCTATATATAGGCTACACACACACACACGCACATGTACATGTGACATACATAATCTTTTCAAACTTTCAGTCAAAATATGGAGGTTAGGAAGGCACACAGCACATGTTCCTAAACACACACACAAACACTAATATGTTAAAGTCCCTTCATTGATGGTACTTTGTGTCATGTGTCTATATTTGTGTGAGTAATATATAGTAGAGTATCTTCTAAAGAGACATATGCTGTGGCTCAGGTCTATTGGACCTTTAAGCTCTGCCCACCCACTCTCAAATGAGTGGATTGTGGCTGCTATGGTAAGGGGAAATCACTCTGAACATGCTTGTTCTTTTTAACACTGTGGAGTGTGCCCCACTTTCCCAAGTGGTGAAATGTTCCACAGGTAAGTCTAACCTGGATCGGTTCCCTTTTAATGAGTCACCTCTGCAGACTTAAGTTAATCTTATGCATATTTGCAGTATTTATGTGCAAATATATAAGCAGAGCACAGGTGGAGGCACAGAGGTATTCCTTGAGGGCAGCAGATCTGCCACGCCACATGAGATCTCCAGAGAGAGATAAATTTTGCCCTAACAGGGCCAACTGTCTGTCTGCTTCTCTCCTCACTTTTCTAGCATCTGAAAATACAGTTACTTTTCTGCCAGACACCTGTCTGCCTCCTCCCTTCAGCTAAGGGGGGTTCCCCTCTTCCCAGCCATCTTGTGATGCTTAAGGTCCACTGAGGAGATATCTGCAATTTTTAAGAAAACATCACCCTTCTTTTGTCACATAGGTTTGGCTGATCCACAGTAACAAGAATGTGAGCTTATGATTCAAACTTAAAGTCCTACAGTAGGAAAAAGGATCTTTTTGTTGAACTCTGACTCAGATTAAGTCCTTTCATCAGGCCTGGCTACTACTACTAGGCAGCACCAGAGAACTTGCTTTTTATTATATAACTAGCCTGATACCCATGCTTCACTATGGTATTTAAATTCCATAAATCCAGTTATAATACCGATTATGTGAAGTTTGAAATGTGACATTTGTTGTAAGAATTCTAGTGGAGAAGATTGTAGTGTAAAAAATGAAGTGAGACAAACGTACTTTTTCTCTCTCTACCGAAGGAGCTCTCTCTAGACCACATTGGTGGTTCTGCCCTCAGGTGCTAGAATCACCAGGCTGCTTGATGAGCTCACTCTGGAGCAGGCCACATAGAACTGTCCATTTAAGAAGCAGTCGTCTGTTAAGTCAATTTCTGCCACCTTCCATGAAAGTGATGGCCTCTCTACTTGTGTTCCTGGATTGTTTTGCTCATATGGAGACTGGGTTGTTCTGAGCACCTCAGGGTGATCTCATTGGTACGTGGTCTGCGCCGCTCAGTGCCCCGCAGGAGTACTATGTGCAAATGTCTTTGCCGCATTCCTAAGTTGCCTCCTCCTGGCAGCTGCCTGTCCAGTGTAGGAGGGGGAGGAGTATTAGAAGCCACTGGGGAGGCGGGGCTGGCAGGATCACTAAGGCGTTACTGCTGGGGCGGACTCCCTCGTGGCTTTAAGCACCCTGCGACCGCTGCTGCACCTGAGAGACAACCACTTGTTAGGTGTAGGAGGTGCGGGGAGTATGTTGTAAGCCATCAGAGAGTCTGGGCTAGCAGCATTGCTAAGGTGATCCTGCTGGGGCGGCATCCCTGAGGGATTAAAGTATCCTGGCCCTGCTCCTACACCTGACAGACACCCACCTGTCCGGTGTTGGGGGGGGGATTGTATTTAAAAGCATCAGGGAGGCTGGGCCAGCAGCAGGGCTAAGGCAATCCTGCTCCCCATAAACATTCATACTGTGGCCCTGCTCCTACACCTGACAGATAGTGGCTTGTCTGAAGTGTGTGGGGGGGATTGTATTTAAAGGCATCGGGGAGGCTGGGCCAGCAGCAGGGCTAAGGCAATCCTGCGGAGCAAACCTCCCCGCCGGCTGTAAGCATCCCACCTCCTCTCCTACACCTGACAGGCAGCTGTCTGTCCAGTGTAAGGGGGAGTATTATAAGCTATTGTGGAGGCGGGGCCAGCAGGATCATTAAAGCATTACTGCTGAGGCGGGCTCCCTTGTGGCTTTAAGCACCCTGCAACCACTGCTGCACCTGACAGACAACCGCCTGTTAGGTGTAGGAGATGGGGGGAGTGTGTTGGTAGCCATCAGAGAGGCTGGGCCCTCAGCATTACTGCAACTCACAGGTGGTTGTCAGCCGTTCCTGATTTCCTCAACTGTCGTTAGCTGTCTGCAGTCTCCTGTAACTGTTGGGTTTTTTTTTTACCTCAGAACACTGAGTGCCACAGATGACCAATCAGAGAGGGGGGGGTGCAAGGAGGCAGCAGCCTGGCAGCCACATAGAAATCAATGGGGGGAGCACATTTTACCCCTTTTGACCCACTTAGGGGTTGAATATCTAAAAATCTCTTCTTAGTGAGCACTCGGTGCCACGGTGGGAGTGCTCTCCTCGAATTTGGTGTCTCTAGGTCCAGCAGTTTGGCCTGGGCATTGATTTTATGGTGAGGGGACATTCTTTTATATATATAGATTAGCCTGATACCTGTGCTTCGCTGAAGTATTAGAAGCCGCTGTGGGGGCAGGGGCGGCAGGATCACTAAGGCATTACTGCTGGGGCGGTAACTCCCTCATGGCTTTAAGCACCCTGCAACTGGTGCTGCACCTGATAGACAACTGCCTGTCAGGTTTAGGAGGGGGGAGCATGTTTGAAGCCATAGGGAGGCTGGGCCAGCAGCTTTGCTTCACCTCACAGGCAGTTGGCCTCTCTTGATTTCCTCAACTGTCATTAGCTCTCTGTAGTCCCCTGTAACTGTTTTTTTTTAACCTCAGAACATTGAGTTCTGCAGCTGACCAATCAGAGAGTGGGGGGGTGCAAGGAGGCAGCCGCCTAGGAGCCGCATAGGAATCAATGGGGGGAGCACATTTTACCCTTTTTGACCCACTTAGGGGTCGAATTTCTAAAAATCCCTTCTTAGTGAGCACCTACGCCATGGTAGGAGCTCTCTCCCTGAATTTGGCCAGCGGTTTGGCCTGGGCATTGATTTTACAGTGAGGGGACTTTCTTTTATATATATAGATGAGAAAAGTTCACAGTGTAGCAATGCAGTGGGACACAGTTTGAATAAAGCTGCCACATATTAATAATCAAGTATGGATCAATACAAGAGGAGGACTTCTGGTCCCTTCAGTATGACAAATATTTAAAATGCTTTTGCCTCAGTTGTTGTTTCATGGGATGGAGGAGTTCTTCCTTTCCCTGCATGTTTGGGACGTTTCTGTGGAAAACAGCTTAAGTAAAACACTCCCTTCCTCACATCATTCTGTAGTCATACGTCTGCTGGGGAACAAAGTGTGAAAGAATTAAACTGGGGGCCAGAAATGTGTATACCTTATATGGGCATTAATAATCTAGAAGCAGCAGAGGAGGAAAAAGTGAGTAAGATACTAGTGCAACATATAGCTAGGATTACAAATGTAATTTTTTGGCTTTCTCAAGCATGGCATTTCTTCCAGAAATGGAAGTCATTAGATGCTAACCAGAAGCTCCTCAGTAATATCAGTGATTGAGGATAAGCATCCATAAAGGACAGATTTCATATAGCTACCAATGCATTTCTGCATTGTGCAGGTGCAGGATTGTGTTGAATGTATTCTAGGTCACATTCACAAAGTTTTGGAAGTGCCTGTGTGAACTGAGCATATGCTCTGAAACAAAATACTGTCTACAAGACCTGTGTTTCTGATGACAGACCTCAAGGCTTACTTGAAAATGACGCAATGGAGAAAGGGTGCATTCAAGACAGAGTATTTGTAGTAGTAAGAGATTTTTCTTTAATCTGACTGTGGCTTTGTGTGTGAAAGATCCTAGCAAGTTGATCAGTTTCACCTCAAGTTTTCTGCGTCTATTGAAATGAGACAGAACTTTTCCATACCTTGCAGATCCCAAGTCCGTTTTCCCCATTGTGGGGATTCTTTAGTCTAAATCAGTGGTGAAGGTAGGTCACAATGTGCGCATTGCTACTCTATAGTGTAACTTTGACTCCCCAAACCAAACACACCTAATCAGAAACAGAGGAAGAAGTGGAGAGCACGCCTATCATCCTTGTATCAAACAGTGACTGCAGATGGGAGAGACGGAATGGGGCTGTGAAGAGCAGTCATGGTACTGATGTTTGCTGACACTTTCAATCTAATATAGAAGTTCATTGTAAGGATCCCACTTTGGGGAGATAGGAGGGGGGGAATGCTGTCTTGAGGATGGAACCACTGGACTCACTGCCCAAGTTGCAAGGCACAGCTTGCCTCCCATCATGTTCTGGTTCTCAAGATTCCCAGCAGCCCAAAGTAGCAACCATAGCAGGAGTTCTTCCCTGCACAGTTCCTCTCATTGCCAGGCAATAGCCAATGATTTCCCATAACTGTTGCAGAATCACATTCCACAGAGCCATCCTCATTAGGGATACCATGATATTTGTGATGAACACATTTACAAGCAAATGTGCTGTTTTTGATAGATGTGTACACATGAGCCAATTGTCTGATCTGGTTGGTTTGTGGCAATCAGTCTTGAACAGCAGCTGGACAGCTTTATGGCTGTCTAGTAGCTGTGGCATCTTGGTTTCATTTCCCTCTGCTTTTGTATCTGTGCAATAAGTGAAACCACGGAGGCTCATGAGTCGTCGGTCCAGGCAATTAAATGATGCAGAGGGTAGTAGAACTCCCATAAGACTGTGAGAAAATGGACATGCACAAAATAACTTTGGTAATACTATTGTCTTAAATACCCAATAGTGAGACTTATGTATTTAATATCACTGGCTGGCCAATCAGTTTACTGTTTGTTTACATAACTGGATGCTGCATGGCAGGCAGAAATGACAGGTTTTTGATGGAAGGGGAAAGTAAGACTCCCATCAGGCTGTGTGAGAACAGCACATGTGTGAAATATTGCTGACTGCATTGTGCTTGACTGTACTGTACTGTTTGAATTTGTGAATATTAATCTGCCCAAAGGGCTCAAACTGTTCACATTAACAGCAGAATTGATTGATGAAAAACTGGCTTCCTGTCCACCACAGGCAAATAGAGCATGAGCCAAATCAACAGGTATTTGAACATCCCTAATCCTAATAACGATTAATGTGCTATCCGAAAGAAGAGCAATTTTCCCTAGGAACAAATATTGCCGTTTGAATCCATATTGTAGGGGGGAAGACTTCTGCAACAACTTTACTGCTTTGAGGAAAGATGTGTGAACAGCATATTACAAATAAGAAACAAATTCTCGTTTACTGTGCAAACAGAGATAGAGTGTGACTCAAAACATATCTCGCAAACCTGAGAGATGTTTATTTATACACGCTGTTATGGCCTCGTATTACAAGATTATGTGATGTGTGTCTGAGTTTCCATGATGAGCTCACTGTTGTTTATAAGAGTATGGAAAATGATTTACTCTGCCACTGCTTCTCAGGATATGTGCCATTGCTCACAAAAAGCATAGATATGAGAAGCCACTGAGCTCAATGGGACAAAAAGTCCATCAAGACAAGACCCTTGGCACAACAGAGCATTCAAAAGTCAGCTCTCTCCAGATGCAATCCTGACCACATTGTGCCCCAAAGAGAATAGATGTGCCATGGGGTCTTTTGGGGCCGGAGCAAGCCGGAGCACTGCTCCGGCAGCCCAGGAGCCGGCGCAAATGGTGGCGTGGCAAGCCCCATTCCCAGCTCCCTGCGCCGAAGCACTGGGGCCGGGGGAAGCCTGGAGATCCCCACAGCTAGGTCCTCCGGGCCCGCGCTGGGGCCGGGGGAAACCCGGAGATCCTCGCAGCTGGGTCCCCTAAACCCAGAGATCCCCGCAGCCAGGTTCCCCCGGGCCCGCACCTAAGTGGTAAGTAAGGGATTGGGGGTGGGTGGGGGTGGTGGGGGCTTGATGGTGGTGTGGGAGAGCCTCCCTCCCTCCATCTCTTTGCCATCTTTCCCTCCTTT
>NW_015175398.1:565246-584385 GCF_001447785.1 Gekko japonicus | reverse complement strand
CCCCCCCCCACTGGCCAGCTGGGGAAGGGAAGGGGAGGCTTTTGAAGATGCCTCCCCCCCTTTTGCTTCCCCTTCTGGCATCACTTCCGGTGATGTCAGGGATCATGGCATATGCTAATAGCTTAGTAGCTCATTAGCATACCATATGCTAATGAGCTCCTGCCGCTCTTTTTCTATGAAAACACCCCTGGATGTGCCACAAATGTTTCCAAACCAGCAACATATAGGGAGGGAATAATCCTTTGGATTATCTGGTCTGAGAGCCAGTTTGGGTATAGTGGTTAAGAGAGGCAGACTCTAATCTGGAGAACATGGTCTGACTCCCCACTCCTGCACTTGCAGCCAGCTGGGTGATTTTAGTCAGTCACAGTACTCTCAGAGCTTCTCTCTCAAGAGCAGTTCTTTCAGAGCTCTCTCAGCCCCACCTACCTCACAGGGTGTCTGTCGTCGGGAGGGGAAGGGAAAGGAGATTGTAAACTGCTCTGAGACTCCAAGTGAAGGGTGGGGTATAAACCCAACTCTTCTTCTTGCCAGCCTCCAGGTGGGGCCTGGATATCACCCACTAGTACAGTTGATCTCCAGAGTACAGAGATCAGTTCCCCTGAAGAAAATGGCTGCTTTGGAGGATGGACCCTATGGCATTATACGCCACTGAGGTCCCTCCCCTTCCCAAACCCTGCCCTCCCCAGGCTCCATCCCCAAAATCTCCAGGTGTTTCCCCACCCAGAGCTGGCAATCGTATCCACTGTTGACTTGAAAGTCATAATAGTTGTCATTTAGGTTGAAGGTTGCTTGATGAGACAACATCCTTTAAGAAACAGATCCCTTTCCTATTTAATTTCAAATGATATACAATGTAGTATATTTACTAATAAAAAGAGAAAGGCAAAGCACGGTGATGGTCATGAACACTTCCATTATGTATCTTGGCCAGAGTTGTAGACAACAGATGTTGCTATAGACAAGTATCTTTTTCCTTTGCCTCTGAAACCTCAGCTTATAAAAACATTGTATCTGTTCAGTGCTGAAAAGCATTTGATCTGTAGCTTTAGATGGTTTTTAAAAGATAGATGTGCACCTGGAAGGAGTACTATGTTTAGATGTGTACTGCAGGCAAATGTGAAAAGATCCAGATGTGCCGATCACAATATAGTGGTTAGAATGTCAGACTAGGATCTGGGAGACCTCAGGTTGAATCCCCACTATGCCATGGAAGCCCACGAGGTGACCCTGGACTAGTTACCCTGGAGACACTCTCAGCTAACCTACCTTACAGGGGTATGAGAATAAAATGGAGGAAAGGAAAACAGTGTAAGCCACTTTCAGTCCCCACTGGGGAGAAAGGCAGAGTATACATGATGTATGTACTTGTATATACACATTCACATACATACACACAAGTATACTTGAGCATCACTTCTTTAACCTGCAATGATCTTTGTGGAAGAAATTTACCCCATGTTTTTAAAATTGGACCCAATAAAACAAACACACCGCCTATGCCCAGTCACTGTTTGTAAGACTGGTTGACAGCAGACACGTAACCATGTCAACAGTGTACTAGGTTTGTACTGCACATGTACCCAGAGAGCCATTCTCAATGACCTCCTGACAGCTGTGGAACCCTTTCTCCCAGACACTCACTAAAACTCAGAAGTACTTTGAAATATTTTCATTTGGGTTGGCTAGTTGTGCCCAAGGCTAATTTGAGAGGTGGCCTGTAAATCCTGTATTCTATTGCCATATTTTATTTTAATACATATTTTACACACTTTTGATTTGAAGGGTTATGAATCACTAAAGTTCTTTGAAAAGCAATCCAAATAAGCAAAATTAATATATTAAATTCCTGGGATCCTTCTTAAGACAGTGAGAACCTGCAGTTCTTGCTCGGTGTTATTGCTGTTCAGCTGCCTTTTGAAAGTAGCTTTTTTTGAAAAGCAATCCAAATAAGCAAAATTACTATATTAAATTCCTGGGATCCTTTTTAAGAAAGTGAGAACCTGCAGTTCAGTTCTTGCTTGGTGTTATTGATGTTCAGCTGCCTTTTGAAAGTAGCTTTTGCTATAAAGATTTTTGCTGAAATTACTAAAGAGTATACAGTATCAACCCATGAGAACAGTGCACCAGACCCTTCTGTTAAATAAATATCTACAAGATCCAAGCAAACTTAAAATGTGTTAAGAAAACAAGCAGTTATGTGTGTTTTGATTCTGGGCCTAGCTCCTCCTGCCTCTGAGTTTCTAGAGGAATTGTACTTAAAAAGAAAGTAATTTGTCTGCTGTCACAGTTGTGCAAGTGCTGAAATTACAGCAAAGAATCACATGCAGCATCTTCACATGGCATGCAACTGGGTTCTGAATTAGTTTAACTTGAGTGCAGGTCTGTGCACGCCTACTCTGAAAGAAGTCCCACTTCATTCACTGGGGCTTGTTCCCAAGAAATGTATAGAGGATTGTGACCATAGTCTGCCAGTGCTTATTCTCTGATATATGAATTTAGTAAACAGTGGGCAGGCTGATAATCCAGGTGGTAAGTGGGTAGTGAAGATAGTCTTGGGGGGAAATCGGAGTGAACTTTACCATCCTTCTTTTGCTCAGTTACCATCTTGCCATGTGTTTGTTGAATTTGCATGCCAAAAGCTGGGGTTGTATGCCACCATATTGAATCAATTTTCATCAAGATTAATTAAAAGTGAAAATGACCCTTTCAGAGTTAAACAACAAATGTATATGAACACTTGAAATCATTGGAGAAACAAGACAGTCAATCATTTATGACCTGTAGAAGCTGAGTAAATGACTAATATTTATATGCTTATGACAACATGATATATATGAATAGGAAGAATGACTAGTAGAGACAAATTCAAATTATTGTACACAGAATTCCTCACAGCCTAATATTTCCTCTTATAAATGTCAGGGCCTTAAAACTCGGGCAATTCCTGTCTTAGTATGTAAAGCGACTTTGTTTTGCTTATCCTTTGACAAGTGTTAGGATTCCTTGTTTCCCACAGAATATTAGTAGGATATGAAGTAATGCTTTTTACATAGCACCGTGTTGGCAAACAGAAATAGTGTTTACTCCAGTATGTGCTGCCAAGTATGAGGTACTTCCGACTGAACTTCAAAAGCACTGAAATGAACATTAGCTGCTTCTTCAGAAATGTGAATAATGCTGCTGCTTTCTAGCAAGCAGAGCTTGGTCAGGACAAGGGCTAGTTTTGTTGCAGGGCTTCTTCCAAAGTTATTTTATCTGTCTCACAAAAGTGCTGTTTTCCCCTCCAGTCAGGAGGATAGCCCAGGCGAGCCCAATCTCATCAGATCTCAGAACCTAAGCAGGCTTGGCCCTGGCTAGTATTTGGATGGGAGACCTCCAAGGAATACCAGGGTCATGGTTGCCAAGCAGTGGCAAACCACCTCTGAATGTCTCTTGCCTTGAAAACCCTATGGGGTCACCATAAGTCAGCTATGACTTGATGGGCAAAAAAAGAGAGGAAAACATTTCCTGGGAATAAGCTCCACTGAATAAACTGAGGCCCCGGTCACATGGGAGGTTTTGGGCCGGAAGAGGGATGGATCAGGGGTGCAGCAAACGGGCGCGACCTCACCGCAACATCTGGGAATCGGCGCGCACCCGTCCCCGATCCGTCCCTACAGCCCAGTGCTACGGGGGGGGGGACACCAAGTAAAGAGTAGGACTTACCTGAAACGGCGCAGCAAGCGTGGCCGTGGGATCGCCGGCGCGTCTGTCATCAGGAGCATTTGAGGCTTCTGGCCGAACTGCGCATGCGCACGCATGCGCACCCGGCTGCTTCGGTCTCCCGTCAGTGGCTTCCTCCCCAGCATCTGATTGTGTCGGGAGCAACTGCACGGCGGCTCAGGGGATCTGTGTGATCCCGCCGCCGCATGTCTCTTTTCGTGCAGCTCCTAAAAAGCCGTACTTTGGCCATGTTTTTTTCTGCCATGTGGCAGGGGGCTGAGACTTGCTTCTGAACAGACCTGCTTGGGACTGCACTGCTAATGTGATTCGGGTCCCTTTCAAATGTACAGTCACAACAAGGTGGGAGCTGCTGCTCTGTAGGAATGGTCACACACCACCAAACTGTGTGTGTGAATGAAGCCACTCCATGGGCAGGACCAATGTCACAAGCTTTTCCTACATCCCCGTTACCCTCCAATTCAAAGTCACTTGTGAAAGGCCGCATCTGTTTGGTTGTTTCATTCACATACATCCTCCATTATGATCGTTTCAGAGGGTAGCCATGTCGGTCTCCAGTAGAACACCTAGATTTGGGTCCAGTAGCCCCTTGGAGACCAATAAGATTTTCGGGGTATGAGCTTTCAAGAGTCAAAGTTCAGCATTATGAGTTTATGCAATGGGCAAACAGGTCCAACTAGGATTGCCAAGTCCCCGCCGCCCCAGAGGCCTGTTCCCCACCGCCGGCGGATTGGGCCCCGGGGGGGACCCCACCCCAGCGTGCGCGTCACCAGGAAGTGACGTTATGATGCCGGGCACGCTGGGGGCGGGGCCACGGTCATCTGAGGGAAAACTATGGTTTTCCCTTGGATGGTCGTGGCCCCGCCCCCAGTGTGCCCGGCGTCATAACGTCACTTCCTGGTGACATGCGTGCAGTGCGTGCGCTCCAACCGCGGACTGGGAGTCCCCCGGTAAGTAGATTTTTCGACTTGGCAACCCTAGGTCCAACCCTGCACCATATGTTTGTGAAGAAGTACCTGTAGCCCATCATCCATCTTTTAAAAATTATACAGCTCATATTGTAAACATGAAAGTGATTGCAGGAGGAGTGGAAACAGATGCAGGTTTTGTGTCTTGCCCTTCCTTGGGCTTCTTGAGTCAAGTAGAAAGCCTACAACCCTCACTTAACAAACTCCTTATATAGAGTCTTTTCCGGCTCAAGTGTTTTACACAATTAATGGAAGCCTGTAGGGAGGGGTGACGTGCCATCTATCCATAAAGTAATGAGGTCATTGTATTAACTCTTTTTTCTTACCACATGAAGCAATCGCGAAAATGTTTCCTCTGAATGCCTGTCGCATGAATGATTCTTTGTAACCATAAGCCTTTCTGTGGTTACGGATGCATACTCTATTTGTCTTTTGAATCAAAAGGTAAACGTTATAATGGCCCCGGTCACACGGGCAGGAAACTGCGGGGGAGAAGCGTGGCTGTTTGCCCTGGGGCAAACTACTGCGCTGTTACGCGATCAGACCTCCCGTGGAGGTTCTGTGGAGGTACCGTGGAGGTTCCATGGCAAGGGAGAGGTGCTGATCACAGGACAAGCCGGCGCGCAACGAAGAAGCGCGCGCCGCGGCAAACTGTTTTTTGTGTGTGTGTACACGACAAATGCACATGCTCCGTTGGGTGCGTGTGCGCTTCCACAGAGACTTGGACAAAAAAAAAAACAACCTTATTTGCAAGGGGACATGGGCGGGCGCCGGATGCCACCGGAAACGTGATCAGACGCCCGCCCTTGCCCTGCAGTTTCTGGAAACTAGTACCTCCGAGGTACTAGTTTTTTGCCACGCAGTTTCGGCTGGAAGCCTCGGTTGAGCCACGGGAGTGCTACGCTTCCCAGATGTGCTGGTGAGATCGCGCCCGGAAACTCCGCCTGTTTTCCGTCTCACTTGTGTGGCTTCTGTTCCGTGTGACCGCAGCCATAATTTCCCAAACTTAAGAAATTGTCAGCCAACAATGAAGGGAAAACAAGACTCATAACATTGGTCTTGCACACCTCAGAGTCATTCCTCTTTGTGAATGCAGCAAGTGTGAATGAGTTCAAGAAGAACAGTATCTCAATTGCCTGAATATCGGCACACATCACAATAATAGTTTTATGGGTCCAGACTCAAGAGCTATCATCATCCATGGTGATTCATTACGGATCACTTTCCCCATAAATTCCCCATGAATATTATTTATTTATTTTATAAATTAGGCTTCTGGATGGCCCTCCCCTGTGGACAAGGCTCAGGGCAGTGAGCAACAGATTTAAACACAATCACACATCAGCTTAAATAATTAAAACAGTGAAAACAGTAAACAATACAAAGCAATTTCAGATGGTGCTAAAAATAATTCAGATTGTGTCAATTACCCTGTGGAGGGACAGAGAGAGAAAAAAGAGAAGCCAGGCTAAATGGATGGGCACTGTTGCTGTCCTCAACCATAGGCCTGGCGGAACATCTCTGCCTTACAGGCCCTGTGGAACTGCATTAGGTCCCGCGGGGCATGAATGTAATTTGACAGAGTTCCACCAAGTTGGAGCCAGAGCTGAAAATGCCCTGGCTCTGGTTGAGGATAGCCAGAGAATTTTCGGGCCAGAGATCGCCAGTAGGTTCTTCTCGCCAAAGTGTAATGCTCTTTGGGGGGTATACCAGGAGAGGTGGTCCCTTAGGTATGTTGGTCCCAGACTGTTTAGGGCTATGAAGGTAAGTACCAAAACCTTGAATTTGATCTGGTATTCAGCCTGGAGCCAGCATAGCTGGCAGAGCACTGGCTGAATGCATGCTGTCCAAAAGGTTCCGGGAAGAACCCGCTCCACTGCATTCTGGACCAGTTGTAATTTCCAGGTCAGTCTCAAGGGTAGCCCTGTGTAGAGCGAGTCACAGTAGTCTAGCCTGGAGGTGACCATTGCATGGATTACTGTGGCTAGGTCAGGGTGAGACAGGAAGGGTGACCCAGCATAACTGAAAAAAAATGCCAGTCTTGCAACATTAGTTAACAAGGGGACATCCAGAAGCACACCCTTGACAGTAGGTGCCAGTGTTAGGGGCATACCATCAAGAACCGGGAGTTGACACCCCAGTCCTGAATCTCCCCTACTCAGCCACTGAACCTCCATCTTAGCTGGATTTAGTCTCAGCCAGCTCTTTCTCAACCATCCCACCATGGCCTCCAGCCTTTAGAGCCACACTGGGGGATTGTAGGCATCATGTAACAGACTTATCAATGACCATTTTGAGACTACTACTCAACTGGATGGCCCAAGCTAGCCCAGTCTTATCAGATCTTGGAAGCGAAGCAGGGTCAGCCCTGGTTAGTACTTGGATGGGAGACCACCAAGTATGTCCAGAGTCACTACACAGAGGTAGGCAATGGCACGCCACCTCCAAATGTCTCTTGCCTTGAAAACCCTACGGAGTTGCTGTAAGTTGGCTGCAGCCTGATGGTCCTTTCTACCACTCAACTGCATAACTAGGCTTCAACTTTAGGATAACTCCATAAGAGTAAATTGGTATCTGTATGCAAAATACGTTTCTCTCTTTCTTGGTTCATCCCCTTTCCAACTAGACTTGCAAGGATTAATGAGTATGATTAACTGAGACACTTGCTGTGAATTTTAAGTGGAAATACAGTGGCATAAAAATATGTGTACCTCATGATCCAGAGATTGAAATCTACATAAAGAAAGGGATTCAGCACAGAGTTATTCTTCTAACAGCTTAAAAGGGGGCTGTGCATATGAGATGTTTCTGCACAGTGTGCTACCAGCCAAGATGGTCCATTTGAATCTCTTCTTCCAAAATATGTTTCTCTCTTTCTTGGTTCATCCCCTTTCCAACTAGACTTGCAAGGATTAATCAGTATGATTAACTGAGACACTTGCTGTAAATTTTAAGTGGAAATACAGTGGCATAATAATATGTGTATCTCATGATCCAGAGATTGAAATCTACATAGAGAAAGGGATTCAGCACAGAGTTATTCTTCTAACAGCTTAAAAGGGGGCTGTGCATATGAGATGTTTCTGCACAGTGTGCTACCAGCCAAGATGTTCTAAACAATCTTGTGGCTTGTTTAACTGAAACATATGTATCTTTGCTGAAAATGCTTCCGATCAGTGATCCTTCTATTGCAACATGTTTGTAATCAGTTGAGAAATCAGTTAATCAGCGACAAAGAAACAATTTGAAAACAAAAGTTTTAATAGGCTTACATCTCTACTCCCACTAACCTGTGCTTAGCATTGTCTCCATCTACAGGGTAGACAGTGGTGATAAGCGTTAGCATGATTTGAGCTATGCATTACTCCTATTTTTTTTTTAAAAAAAATCTATGAACACACTAGTAGTTGAATAGCATGTCTGAAGATTCCAGATAAAACTAAAATGCATGAAGTCTTGTGCTGTACATTATTGTTCCTCATTCAAAACACTGTGGTTCTAGCAGTAGGCTGGAATACTATAGCTTCATGGGCTCCCCTTAGAAACAGCTACAATGAGACAAGCTTTTTTTAATGTATGTGATGATAGTGAATACAGTTCCAACTTGCATGCTGTGATCTCTTTCTGTAAAAGACAATAAACTTTCTGAATTTTTTCCAATTACTCCAGGCATACCACAGATGCTTAGTAACCTTTCCAAACATGCTGTTACACTTGTCATGCAAATGGAAGATAATTAATTCTCATGCCGAAAGTGTGACATTTGCTGCACAAGGGCCTTGAGACTGCCAGGCCAATTTTTTTAACTTGTTCCTAGCAGGAGAGTCTAATCACTGGCTTCTGTTGCAGCTAGCGTCCTAAATTAAATGCCTTGGTGGCATCAAAGACAGAACAAGGGAAGGCTGCATGAATGCCCATATACCTGTGATTTGTGCTGTACAAGGATCTATGTGGAGTGATACTCAGGTTCACATGCATTATCCCATTGCTAGCTGTCATCTTTCCTCTGTGTGACAGCCAGTCACAAACCATCTGAGCTATGTGTAGAAATGTGTTTCCAGGTGTGGGTTTCTTGCCCACTCAAGCAACCTGAATGAAGTGGTTGTGGATATTACCTGTATGAGACCAATGTTCTAAACAATTAATGTATACACTTTTCAATTGCTATCGAATATAAAAGGCTGTATGTTTTGAGCCTTCAGGGTTTAAAAAACCTATATGATTGAATTTTTCTTTCTTTCTTTTTTTGTATTTAACAGTTCCACCAAGTGAAAAGAGTGATGACCATCCTTTTCCTTACTATGGTTATTTCATACTTCAGTTGCATGAAAGCTGCCCCGATGAAAGAAGTTAGTATCAGAGGACAAGGCAGCTTGGCTTATCCTGGTCTTCGGACACAGGGAACTCTGGAGAACCTAGGTGGGCCCAATGATGCCTCAAGAGGATTGACGTCTTTGGCAGACACTTTTGAACATGTCATAGAGGAGCTCTTGGATGAGCAGCAGGACATCCAGCCCAGCAAGGAGAATAAAGATGCAGACTTGTATTCATCCCGGGTTATGCTTAGCAGTCAAGTGCCTTTGGAGCCTCCACTGCTCTTTCTGCTTGAGGAGTATAAAAACTACTTGGATGCTGCAAACATGTCCATGAGGGTTCGGCGTCACTCTGATCCTGCTCGCCGTGGGGAGCTGAGTGTGTGTGACAGTACTAGCGAGTGGGTGACAGCGGCTGAAAAAAAGACTGCAGTGGACATGTCGGGGGCAACCGTTACAGTTCTGGAAAAAGTCCCAGTACCCAAAGGCCAACTGAAGCAATATTTTTATGAGACCAAATGCAACTCCAAGGGTTATACGAAAGAAGGCTGCAGGGGCATAGACAAGAGGTACTGGAATTCCCAGTGCCGAACTACCCAGTCTTATGTGCGAGCTCTCACTATGGATAACAAAAAGAGAGTTGGATGGCGTTTTATAAGAATAGACACTTCCTGTGTTTGTACATTGACCATAAAAAGGGGAAGATAGTGGGTCCATGTTGTATAGATTATATTGAGACAAATTTATCTATTTGTATATATACATAACAGGGTAAATTATTCAGTAAGAAAGAAAATAATTTTATGGACTGCATGTATAAATGAAGTTTATACAGTACAGTGGTTCCACAATCTATTTATTGAACATATCCATGACCTAACAGGGAGCAAAAGAGAGAAAAAGATATCCATTTGCGCACAACTTTGAGAAAAAAAAAAGAATTTGCATTACATTCCTCTAACATTGTGGTTTGTTGCCGTTGCCAAGAATTGAAAACGTTAAAAAAAGTTTTAAAAAAATAAAATTGCATGCTGCTTCAATTGTGAATTGATGATGATAAACTGTCCTCTTTCAGAAAAAAATTGAACCAAAACATTCCGTTTACATTTTAGACAGTAAGTATCTTTATTCCTGTTAGTATTATATCTGTTTACTGCTTTTAAATTCTTCTGGTAGCGTTGGAATTAAAACAATGTCAAGGTGCTGTTGTCATAGTTTTACTGTTGATTTTTTTATTTTAAAAAATTCCCACATGATTTTAAAAGGAGGGAAAACTCCCTGTCATCACCATATATGTTCTGGATAAAACTAATTTGGTTTTTTTTTTTTTGTATGTTGTGAAGGTGTTTGCAATATCAAGTCAGACTACTGAAAAAAATAATAAAAAAGAGGCAACTGAAAAAGACAATGTTGATGGTCCTCCCAGTGCTCTTTTCTAGTCTTCAAGCAGCACTTCCATATTGGTATAGGCATGTGCTATTCTATGATTGTTGCGGAAAAGACCACCATTTTGCTTCTATTACATTTGGTTGTGTATGGGTTCTGCCACTGCATTTTTCCTCTCGTTTAGGTAGGAAACAAACTGCAATCACTTTCAATATATTTTTCTATTCTTTTAAGGTGTTGAGATCAAAGACTGAGTCAGCCACCCTATCTAGCAAGGCAGTGTCTCATGCACAGCTGATATGCCTCAATCGTACTGATCTGTGCCACTGTGAGCTGGATGGGCACATTTGTTGATGAGAGTAGGAATGTTCACACTCATCTAGGACCAGTCATTGTGCAAGCAGAGCTGGATCAGAGACAAACGAGATTTGTTTCTAGATTAAACATCTTGTTAAAGTACAAATGAATATTGGACTGCACTTTAGAAAATACGTTTCAAATGTTATGACATTAAACATTAAGGATCTTCCCTGTTCATGGATGGTCAGCAACTAATTGGCTTACAAGCAACGGAAGGAGTAGCAATCACTACCAAACTTGGCCCTGTGGTGAAAGAGCAATTGCTTTCCTGTGAATAAATATATGCAGTACTGCCTGATTCTCTTGATGCAAAAGGAATCTCTATTATGCCCAGTTCTCAGGTGCCTGCTGCTTGAGACAGTATGAAAGAATCCAAGCTTGAAGGAGTGGCTCTGGAATCAGGTAGGCAGAGCCTTCTACCTCAAAACCCAACTACCTGCTGAATCTAAATATGCCTGCAAGGGTCTATTGCTTTGTAAGGGGTAGCACATAAAAGCCTTAACTCCTACTGGAATACATTTCTGTATAACCACAGCTCTGGTTTTAAAATTAAATCCTAAAATGCAATCCTGGCATCAGTTACATGCACTTTAATTACAGTTGACTTCAATGAGATGAGTAACTGAGCACAGGATTCAAGCCTTAGGCCTTGGATAAATACCCACAAACCCAGCACAATCTGCTACACAAACTGCAATATGTTAACAATTCCATGGTAAGAATTTAGCTCTAAGTTTTGTTTGGTTTTTTAACTAAAGCAGTGTAAGACCTTTCACTTATGAAACACTCAGTGTATTTTAGCTAGGAGTTATCTATATATACTCTTTTCACAGCAGATATTCGTGCTCTCCTAGACAGGTTCTGGAGTTCTGCTAAACACCACTCTTTACTGCATATGCCTAGTTCTCACAAACGGCTTTAGTGTGATGTAAACCTAGTTTTCACAGGTAAGCCTGTGTCTGGGCTGTACCATTTCAGAATGGGGATACAATGCTCCCTGACACTACCAAGAAAAAAGAATCCTACACGTCCCAAAATAGCATGTTCAGGAGAAAGCCAGCCTAGAACCCTTGACATCTGATTTCTATTCATTTATTTATGGCATGGATAAACTTTCAGTCATATGAGTCCCACTTGCTTCCTGAAGGAGTATAGTCTAGACCTAGCACTTCATTGGTGATTTGGGTGAACCAGGATAGAACACAAATACTTTCTAGGTGACATCTGCACATATACAAAGGCATATATCCCAACATTCACACCCTAGACACACAAAAAATTCAAGCACTAGAGTTAATTTTAACAATGGGAAGGAGCCCCTCTACTGTTGTTAACACTGTTATGAAATATGAACTTTGGATGTAAAGAAAAATAACAACATAAACAGCATCGCGACTTTTCTCCTGCTTCTAAAGCAAGACTGGTTCTGGTTTATTACTGAATATATTCACTATCATTGGACATGTGTTCATTGCTAAAAAGCACCAACTTAATTGATCAATGACAGCATGCGGGTAGATACCATGCCATAAATCTACTTTGACTGACTAAGACTGGACAAATAAATGCTTGTTACCATAAGTGAAAATAGATTCTGGCATTGTCCGTTTTTAGTGAGAGACCCAAATGGAGCTGAACCACCCTTTTAGCCTGATGTCCGTTCTTTCCTTTAATGTGTTTCCCATTGTACCTTCACTAGAATATCCCAGCAGACATTTAATTTATTGCCACAGTTTGTAGGCAGAAAAATATCTGGGTTACATTAACCCACACATTTTGAATTGAGAAATGTCATAAGATGGTGTTTCAAGCTAGAAAGTACTTTTTACACATTACAAAGAGGGAAAGGGGGCAGAAGCATTGTAATCCCTCAGAGATGTGTTCTTGTGCAATAAGAAAATATAATCCTGATTTCCTTCAGATCAGTAAACCTAGTCTAATTTGGTGGCTGATATTACAAAATCCTAACTTTATGTAGCAAAGCAACAGAGGATGTATTCTCCTTCCATTTCCATCTACATAAACGGCTCCAATCTTACTTTGTATATAACTAGGTTAACATGTTTTCACCAAGGGATAACTAAAGTCAGCTACCTTAATTCCCACTAACAAATCTGTAATGGGCCATTGTCTAGAATCACGAAGTCTGCCGTCCAGATCAAGGGGAAATGTGAAAGTAAAATAACCATTTCCTTATCAAATATGCTTAACTAATTTGGCCTGTATGGAAGATTCCTGAAGCATGGTTGTAACCCTATCTGGACTGAAAACATCGCTACTTGATTTTACTAACAATGGAAATTCTTGCAGACATATAATCCATAATAATCAGATCAGAAAGCAACCTTTGATATATGATAGTTAAAGGCTTTAAGGAAAGTTTGTCCTGATGCACATAATATTATAGATTTTTTAAAAAGTCATTATAACCAGATTTAGCCAGACCTCTTCCTCATAACAGGATAGTCCATTGCATTGATCCATTACATTGATGGCATCTTCACTGAATGGCAGATAGAGCCCTATAACTTTTCAACCTTTGAGTAGGACGTCATAAGGCTTGAGTGCGCCAACCAGTACTTTTCTAAGTAGCATCATTTAATTTAATGGGATTACTGTGAAAGAACTGTTTTGAGGCTTAAAGCTAAGAGCTGTGTATGAAGATGCTATTAATATCTAGCAGTGTTAAAGTTGGGATAATAGTTGTACATCGTAAGAATGCAAATGGTTAAAAACAATTCCATATTGGTGTCCCAAATTGCAAATAAATATGCTATGCAACAAATCAATCAGTGTATCTTGAATGAATCCCTGAAGTATTCCTATAGCATTTTTGTAGGCTGAAAGAAGCGCTATTCTTAAAACCCATGGCTGTTATATGCCTGACTTACTATTACAAAATACATGATCACAGGCTTGGCAGTTTTAGTTGAACTGAGGTTTCAAAAATGTTATTCAATTGAAGTTTTTGCTGTGATCTGTTTGTGGCAAAGCTATTTCATGCATGTTGTTGGCCCTTTTGTTTTGTTAAAAACTCTTGAAATTGTAAGTTAATGTCTGTGGCCTTGTTCTCTCTTATTCACCATGTGTAACAAATATTTATTGTATATTTATATAATTTTATGGGATTTTTGGAAAAAATGAAATCTGGCATTAAATCTTACGTCACATTGTAAATATAATTAAGTTATATTTAAGTGTACTAATTAACATATAATATATGTTTAAATATAGATAGCATGGGGGGAGCTTCAAGAAGTCCTTGTCCACAAAAAAAGTGAGGGTAGTATCCAGAATAATGACTTCTCATTTAATTCAAGATTCTGGCTGTATTCAAACATCATGGACAAACTCTAATCTGAAGTTGAAGAGAATAAATTAGGAAATCCTTAGACTCACTCACTCCCTCAAGGTTCATTCCACCATTTTAAAGCCAAAATTGAGCACTTCCTGACTTGAAAGAACCCCAATTTTCATATAGGGAAACCAGGTCTTCAGCAGAAGATAACTATGCCTCCCTCTTTATTGCCTGCTGAGCACCAGCAAGAAAAAAAGAGTTTTAAAAAAGGGGTGTTGTGCCAATGGTGCAACATCACCTCCAGTAAATATCCAGAAGTAATGTCACATTGCTGGTGTAATGCTGACATATTGCTCCAGGATTCTGACAAAACTCTATGGTTTTGTTCAAATGCTAGAGCATCACATGAGCCACATGCTGGCAACATGACATCACTTCCAGCTATTCAACCAGAAGTCATGTTGTGACACTGGTGTGACATTGTTCCTCCCCATCCTCTCCCTCTCCTGCTGGTTTCCAGCAACCCTAGCTTTGTGTGAAGTCTGCTTTAGGCATGTGAACCAACTGCAATTTATTTCTAGCTCACAAACCAACATTAAACCATAATTCAAATCCCATTTTTAGGCAAGAAACAGACTGCAGTTTGTTAAAACACTTCAGTTCAGACCTTACAACAAACTAGTTCCTTTCAAACAAGGAAATCTTCCATTTTGGCTGTACCCACTAGAGAATGTGAGATGAGGAGAAAAATATGAGCCTGGAGGGTTTCCTGACTTGTTTTCTTCATTAAAAACAAAACAACAACCAGACTTCTGTTTCATGCTATCTGAATGCAGCTAGTGAACTCCAAGCAACACTTGCATCCATGCATAAAGCATAGTGATTTGTACTCAACTACAAAATGAGGCCAAAGCAGAGGTCGTATTATATATATTGAATCATATGTGAACCATCATCAAATTAATTCAGTACAGAATTCCCGACATCATGGTTCACAGCACGTGCAGGGGCTCCAGCGCACCTATTGCTCTGCGAAAGGAGGGGGCCTCCATTTGTTTCAGTCTTAAATCCTGTTCTGCACCAAATAAAGTAGCCCCTGCTTGCACAGCTATCCTCATTTGCACCCCTTCAGAAATCTGGACCAGTATTTGTAGACATGCCATGGACTGAAGTTTTGGGGAGCTGAACATTGATCTGCCTTCATATCCATTTTTGCAATATCTAAGGTCAAACTAAATTTACAAAAATATGAAACAGTATAGTCTTCTTGGGACTGTAACACTTAAGAATACTTGACACTTCATGATTAAATACCCTCACACTATCCAAAAAAAAAAACCCTGCTTACAGAAAGCTAGCATGACCAAGGAAAAAGGCTCCAGCCTACCCTTGTCCCGTATCTGCTATTGTCCTATGTACAGGAAGCTGGTAGGGATACACAGTCCACCGGAAGCCTCAAATGCTATCGTCCTGGGAAAACAGTACAGTATAATGCAGTGTACTCCACTGAATGTGTAGGAGGTTCAGAAGACCCATTCATGACTTATTCACATGATGATACAGCATACATCACAATAAGATCCAATGCATTTCAGACATAGTGATCCCAGGATCATTATCGTTGCTCTCTGAAAAACATGATTATGTATATCTGAGACTGGATTCTGCTTTACCTAACATTCTCTTAAGTAGGATGTACCTCTACTATAACTGCCAAGCCTTTGTACACTTCATACCATGGCCCTACAGTGACAAGTAAATCTTGATAAAAGCAACTGAAACTGAACAAAACTAATTCTGAACTGCCACTTTTCCCTCAAAGATTTAAGTAGCAATAGCTCCTCAGAAGACTCAGGAAACGCTGGTTATAAATGCACACTTCATATTCTTTGTTTCATGTTTCACTTAAAAAGATAAAGAGATAAAAAGGTACCCAGACCTAGCATGCAGTATGATATATGGAAAGACATAATTCCTAAACTTGTACCTGGAAAGAAACTCTATGGTGGCAACTTGGTTTTAGAATGAAAATCCCTATCCATTCTACCACGTTGGCCGGAAAATATATAGACTTTTAAAAACATTAAGGATATGGAAAAAACTTTCCAATATGTTTTCTTTCAAGGTGCATAACCAATAATTTCGCTGAGCAGCATACACCCCAAAATAGCTTTATGTGTACTTTACAATTGTAATTCAAGGGACAAGCGTTAGATACATATATTATAGGAAGCCAGAATTCAATTCTACCTGGGACTCTCTGTACAAGGAGGGGGAAGGGAAGCAGAGCAAGGAACCCATGCAAGCCTGGCAGCAAGGTGGGTCTCTGCACATCCCAGTTTAATGTTGGCTTGATGTGATATTGACTGTAGCCTAAGTGGTAGGATTTAGATACTGAGATCCAATTCAAAATAGTGTTCATGAATGATGTGGTGGTTGTTATCAAGGCAAATGGTATGATGCCAAGCTGACTAGTTTGCTGCTTCTGTGAAACGGCATGAATGTAATTTGTCCTGATAGTAGACCCATACCAGAGGAAATCAGTGGTTTACCTAATGGGTTTAGAATAATCCTAAACCAAAACCTATATCACATAAGTAGCAAACTACAGCTTCTCATCCATGCCATTTGTCAGTGAGCAAGAAACTGAATAGATATGAAAAGCACATTATTCACAACTTGTCTGAGTTGCCACCAGTGTGGTTTGAGCCATTTTGAACATAGCACGGAGAACTCCCCCACTGCCAGGGGTCATTTTGGGGGGGGACGCGGGGGGACGCCATCCCCCCGGGTGAGGTGCGGGAGGGCGGGGCCTGGAGCTCCCTGCTGGTGCCCGCTGGAGGTCGCCGCCGGCTGTGGGGAGGACACACTTCCGGTGATGTCAGGGGGTGTGGCATATGCTAATGAGTTATGCTAATGAGTCCCCCTAGCTCTTTTTCTACAAAATGACCCCTGCCCACTGCCATGAGAGATTTTCTACACATGCATCAGACCATAAGATCATTGTGCATATTGTTGATTTTCTCATTGGCCGCTGCACCATGAATGTTACTTTTTGCCTGACAGAGATACTCAGGAGCTGAATGGCTGACACAGATGGGTGTTTAGCTTTTTCTGCAGTAAGGGATTTACTGCATTTGTGGCAGAACTGAACTTCTCTGACCCACTTGCCAAGATTAGAATACTACTGTAGTTGTTGTAATGCAAAGCACTGCTCAGGCCACAACATCAAAACCAGCCTACCCAACTTGTGTCTCACCAAACAAACACAGCAGCTCTAGTCACATTAAAATTAGTTAAGTCTCACTGAAAGCAACCATCTGCATGCTAGGCTGTGGAAGTATAGCCTTAGCTAGATTTTCAGCTGTACAAGGACAGAAATGCAATGGCTACATACAGCTCTATGATTCTTTTAACAGAAATTTATACGGAACGATTTAAAGTCCAGCATGGAAAGAGGACTAGTTAACTTCTTTCGCTGAATCATTTTCCTGATGAAAACTGTTGTTCCCAGGGTGCTTTTATTTACAAAAGCTTACGGAAATGCTCCTGTCAAATACTCCCACACTCTTGCCGGACAGGAGCATGCCAACATACGAGAACAAAACACATGCACCTCAGACACTGTCCATGAAAATGGTCCCACTTGCACGTTTGGTCGTAACTTTAGGGTAGGCAAAAGTTGGTTAAGAGTGGAAGGAAGAGGTGCTATTACTCTTAGAGCACTTTTTTTGTTGTTCAGCTGCTGCCTGTAGTAAACATGTTTTTCAGGTTTTTGAAACACTATGGGTGTAGTCAGGGGTCATTTTGTAGAAAAAGAGGTGCAAGAACGTGCAGACCAAGTTTAGGGATCTTGTGGGTTTCAACACGCAATTCTGGATGTCCGATTGCTCTGTCACAAAGTCAAGCCGTTTCACGCAGTTCTGTTTGCAATGTGCATATAAACGCTCAATCACTCCTGGGTTCACCACATCACCATAGACGTGCTTTGGCACCCAGACCATCCTTCAGGATCAGTAGCTCCCTGGAAAGTAGCCTTTAAGCAGAACCCCCCCCCTCAAAAAATCCCCTGTCTCCTGTTTATTGGGGTGGGACAGAGGTGGAAATAGTCCCCATTAAGGCTCCCATATCCACAGCCATGATCCCCCCACTAGAACTATACTCCAAGCCACATCACAGAACCCATCAGGCAGGAAAAGTAGCCTTTAAGCCTTTAAAAATGGAAAATAGCTGGGGTTAGAGGTCTTTCCTGGAAGAGAAAGGAGACCCTAGATTTGCTTGCACTGTGGAGTGAGAGAAAAGTACAAAATGCTTTAAGGCAGTCCCACAGGAATATCGGCCTCTATGAGGAGATAGCAAAGGGCATGGCTGAGCATGGGCACTGAGTGCCGCACTAAGGTAAAAGGTCTGGGTCTCGAATACAAAAGGGCTTTTAGAATTTATTTATTTATTTATTATGGTCGCTAGAGCAGCCAGATATACAAAAGGACAGTGGCACACAACTCCAAGTGAGGGAGTAACAGGGTCACCTGTCCTTTCTATGAGGAGCTGATAGGATCATGGGTGTGTTAGCTAAATTGCCTTATTTTGCTGATAAAATGGGGGAATTTGAATATTAAATAGCAATGGCTTTAATTAAGGGAACAATAATCTATGTATACTGGAGTCTAATTTATCCAGATCTCCAGAAATAGCCGCAGAGGCTAGATCTTTTTTTTTTTTAAGCCCCCGGAGGGGATGTTATATTGCATTTTTAACACTACAAACTACAACAGAAAATAGGGGGGGGGAGAACTACATTTATGGGATAAAGAAAGATACCCACTACTGACTAAAAACCCAAGAGAGGAGATCATCTCACCATTTTAGACATACATTTAGTCTTAATCCCGTTAATCTTACTATCAATGGAGTCAAATTTAGCATTGAGTCAAATTTAGCATTAACTTTTTCAAGTCATAAATATAAAATTTAACTGTCAATCAGAAACACCCCAGTGCATCTCATTTCATAATTTTTAAAGGCACAATTCAGAGTCCTTCAGCCTTTACTTCTCCTTTCCTAATCTCTTCCAAAGCTTATAAGGACTTT
>NW_015175398.1:550857-564303 GCF_001447785.1 Gekko japonicus | reverse complement strand
TGCCCGCCTCACTCTCCATTTTACAGAATGGGGTAAGGAGCTTTCTTTTCTCTTTTACCGCCGCTTGCAGCTTTCACAGCTTTTTCTTCTGCTCCCCCCCCCCGGGTCTCGCTTTAATTTTTTATGCGCCTGAGAGGAACCCCTCCCCCGCTCACCTCTCTTTCTGGTTCTTGGGGTAGGGAGCTTTCTTTTAAGTTGACAAATTTCGCTCAGTCCGAGTTACGTTCATATAAGGTCTTACAACCCCACTTTACATCATTTCGCCCGCTCAATCTCCCACGCTTGCCCCGGTCAGCGTCACTAGATCCCATTCGGGCACTTTGCAGGAAGGACCATTGGGATGGAGGAGTGCTTCAATTCACTCACAACACGTAGGTGAAGAGGCGACTCCTCGATAGTCCCCTGGCTAGGAGCCTTCCGCCAGGCTCCCGGGGGGTAAGGGGCCAGCGCTCCCCCTCCTTCCCGCTGTGCACAGAACACATCCCCGGGAGGTCCTGGAGACGCGTCTGCCTAGCGTGCTGCCATCAACTGGAAGCCGCAAAGGCTAGATCTTAAATGTTATTTCTTTTACTAAATTATTCTCACATGCATACAATCTCTCCTTATATATAATTGTGAAGTGGGGTGGCACTTTCTGAACATTCCCCACGCTCCTAAATCAGTTGGCTCCATGATGTGTCACTCAGAAGCTGTCCCTATCCACTAGCTGTGTTGCCTGAGTCCCACCTTCAACATTCCAAACAGTTTGCTGTTCCTCTCCCCCCCATAGCCAGTCAGAACACAGAGGTCGTTTGCATATGTGGCCTGATTGGCCTTTGCCTCTAACATTTTAAACAGTTTGCTGTTGCTGTTGGGAGTCATTGAATGTGTCCTGAGGTAAAATACATATTCTAATCTTCCCTGAAATGGTCACTGGAGTTGCCAATAGAAATGAGAGCACAAAGTGAGGGGAAATACATTACATCCAGAGGTAACCAATCATTAGCCTATTCTTGCTCAATAAGTAATGCGATTTGTTTTCATATGATGTTTAAATTGGCTGTGGGTAGTGTGGGATGGAACCCAGTGGTAATCATCTAGTGCACTGGTTTTCAATGTAATGTGCATCTCTTTATTCTGCAAAGCATTTCTTTCCTAAATGAGATAACTCTGGCTTTCTTCCATTTCATTGGAGCAGGAGGTGCTTCAGAAGAGCCTAGGAGACAGTCGGGACTGCCAACTGCCTGGAGAAAAAAACCTCTTGCCCCTTCAACAGGGGCTTAATGTGATGTTATTTGTTAGGTGATGTAATTACCTCTATGCCATTAAAAGCTTCAACTGCCTATTTCCATGCATTATGCTTCTATTAAACAGGACATTTTTCTCCATGCTGTTTGGCAAACTAAAGAGATCACTTTTGTGTCTGCAGAGAGCATCTTATTGTAAACAGCTGTCTCCATCACAGGAGGACACTTGGCTTGGAATCCCCCAATATCTTATGACTGGTCCCAGTCCCCAACCATCTGTGGTGGAAATAGGGTCACTACCCTACAGGTGGGGCCTGGAGATCTCATGGAATTATAACTGATCTCCAGATGATAGAGATCAGTTCCCCTGGAGAAAATAGCTGCTTTGGAGAATGAGCCCTATAGCATTATACCCCATTGAGGTCCCCAAACTCCACCATCACCCCCAGACTCCACCCCTAGATCTCCAGGAATTTCCAATCCCAGAACTGGCAACTCTAGGTGGAAAAAAAACTCACACTGTTCTCAAAATTCCAAAAGCACCCACAGGTTCAATAAGGTTAGGGACCTCTGGTCTCCTTTCATGTACAGAGTTGCCTTGAAGCATGGTGTTGCTATGAAATGAGAAGCTAAGCTGCTCAATTTTAGCATTTCTCATTCTCCATGAAGGTGGTGTTTCTTTTCTAATTATTCTCACAGACCCTGACATTGAGGCAGGCACTGCTATGATTCTTTAATTGGTAAAGGACAGGTAAATGAAGAAGCTTGCTTATATCTTGGAATGGCTGAAGTTAAAACTCGGATACCCAGATGAAAGCCAGCAAAAGCTTGGTCATACCAGTTTGGGGAACAGTTGGATTCATTTAGGCCTGGAATATTCAAAAGTTGGATAATAGACGCCTAAGGATTTTAGCCCAAAATCAGTTCTTCATGGATTGTGTTAAGGCTGTCAACATATTCCATGAAAAAATTAGACAATGGGTGGGCCATTTAAATTCCTTCATCCAATGGGAGTAGTTTTCTAGACTATGCCAAGACTTTAGAAAAAAATGGGAATTGTTAATACGTATCATCACCATAGCTAC
Organism: Gekko japonicus; assembly: GCF_001447785.1. NCBI lineage: Eukaryota > Metazoa > Chordata > Lepidosauria > Squamata > Gekkonidae > Gekko > Gekko japonicus. The sequence goes on along the minus strand of NW_015175398.1, from coordinate 561,992 downwards.
ATATTATGGAAATATCATTGTACACAGCTTTGTTTACTGAAGATGTTGTGTTGTTCCATCTATGCAGTCCATTTGCCTTCAAGCAAACTAGAGCTCTTTTGTAGCGCCCAGCCAGCATCTGCAAAACAGCTGCCTGGCACTTTAATTCAAAACCAAATGCTTTCTCAACCTATTAAAAATAAACATCTCTTTATTTAATTTTTTTTTTACCAAAAGGCTATGAGAAACTGAGTCAGATATTATGTCTTACATATTTGTCAGAAACAGCAACAAACAGTGTGACTTCCAAGTTCCAATTTAGCTGATTAAACTATGTTGCTTTTCAGGTTATGTCTACATCCGTGTTATCATAGACATTGGCCAAGCATATGTACTACCTAGGAGATTCTTTAAAAAGATCAGAAAAAGGTCTTCACATTTATCAGAGATTTTCTACCTTTGCCAAAAGGTAGGGCGGCAGGCACGCATATTCCTCTTTCTGTCCCCAATCCATCCCATAAATAACCAGTTGCTTTCAAACCACTTCAAACCATCAGGATTTTCCTGGAACCACAGATTAATATATGCATGCATGCCAGCTAAGAAGCATGTTTTTAGGAGGATGTCTTTGTAGGAGCATGATGTAGGAAGTTGTCAAAGAGAAAGAAAGGTAAACACTGATCAGCTCTGGAATCTCATGGGCATGAGCAGCCATGTGGCAATATCATAATGCCCCTATATAAATTAATGGTGCGACCTCATTTGGAATACTGTGTACAGTTCTCGTCACCACACCTTAAAAAGGATATTATAGCTTTGGAAAAAGTGCAGAAAAGGGCAACTCGAATGATAAAAGGGTTGGAACACTTTCCCTATGAGGAAAGGTTAAAGCGCTTAGGGCTCTTTAGCTTGGAGAAACGACGACTGAGGGGTGACATGATCGAGGTTTACAAGATTGTGCACATGGGAAAGAGCAGGTAGAGAAAGAGGTACTTTTCTCCCTTTCTCACATTACAAGAACTCGTGGGCACGCAATGAAATTGCTGAGCGGTCGAGTTAGAATGGATAAAAGGAAGTACTTCTTCACCCAAAGAGTGATTAACACATGGAATTCACTGCCACAGGAAGTGGTGGGTGCTACAAGCATGGACGGCTTCAAAAGGGAATTAGATAAGCATATGGAGCAGAGGTCCATCAGTGGCTATTAGCCACAAGGTATAGCTAGGGGCTCTGGGGCAAGTGATGCTCTCTGTCTTCTTGGTGCTTGGGGGTGGGGGGTCAACAGTGGGAGGGCTTCTAATGTCCTGGCCCCACTGGTGGACCTCCTGATGGCACCTGGTATTTTTGGCCACTGTGTGATAGAGTGTTGGACTGGATGGGCCTTTGGCCTGATCCAACATTGGTGTCTCTTATGTTCTTAATGGGAAGCAGGATGTCCAGGATATCAACTGATAGGAAAGGCTACCTGCTGCTGTCACTGAAGTCACTCAGCCCTATGGTCTCTCAGTACTAAGGCACCCCGAGGGCAGCAACAGCATCAATTGTTGGGTCCTTCTGCAAGCTGGTGAAGAAATCTAATCAAGCAACCAAATCTCAACTTTATAGCTCTAAAAGCACAGAAAAGCAACCTGTTTTCTGAGTGCATTGTTTCTGCTCTGGTTGCATAGAAACCGTTTTTCTTTCTTTTTTTAAGTACCTCTTTATGCCCATTTTCAAGCTCCTTATAGTAACCCTTTTATAACCAAGGCCGTTTACTGTCATTCTTTCTAACAATATAATAGGACATCAGGTTACACAATGTGATGGTACTGCAGTGCTAACCAAAGCTTTAATCTCGCTTGGTAGGCCCCCCATTTTGGAATACACTAATGTGTTAATCTCACTGCTCAGCTGTTTTGGGCTGCAGATTGACAAGCATCTGACCTCATCCATTTGCCCTGCATTGAAGGTCCATATAAAGCAGATATGTCTGGTGCCTGGATCACAAATCAGGTGCAAGGGAGACAGAGTTTTGGCACGGGACTAATGGCAAAGGAAATATTTCCATGCTCCAAGCCCAATTACACAGGAAAAGTTTTGCATAGTTAGCCTCCAGTCTAATATGTTAGAACCTTATTGTGTTTCACAAAAGAGGGTCAGCAGTAACATACCTCTGGTAATAAGTTTATTTGTAAAGCAACTATAGAATTAATTTTATTGCTTGACAGTTTCATCAGCCTTTAGTGTGATAAATCTGGAAAAAACAGAGTTTCTTTTAATGCACTGTTCTTCAGACTTTCTGTCTTTGAAACTAGTCTGCCAAGGAACACCTGAGATGATTGCAAAAGACACTGGAGCATATGTTTTTAGTTGCACATACTATAATGTGGCCTGTTTGGAGATTATTACACCTCAACTAGACAAGATTGCTGGTCAAACAAATAAAGCCAGGCTTGGATACCTCCTATCTGACAAGAAACCTAAATTTACTTACCAAGTTGCTAGATTTTGTGTGTTGTTCATGAGGACACGGAAACTGTATTATAACTAGGCTCAAATTTGAATTCTATTTATATTATGTCATTTGTTTTTATATATAAGAATGTTTTAATTACAATTTTCATGTATACAGATGGTATAATGACTGTAATAAATATATACATATATATACTGGCACATTTTAGGGCACATACTCAGCATTACTCTATTCAATACAGTCAAGTGATTATAGGCCTCTTTTGGAAGACATTAAGTTCTTTCTTCAGTGTGTATAGATACCTACATGACCTCTCGAGCCTCTAGGCCCTGAAACCTCCATCCTTTGCCTATGCAGCCATCAAAATCCAGCACACAAAAGGGGAGAGTTGCACGTTTCTGGCACTTTCAAAACGTACAACATTCCACTTTGGCAACAGGAACATAGCATTCAGGCTCCTGGGCAAATTAGAGCTTAGAAAGACTAGAATAACATCATGAATCTGATGAATGTGAAATAAATATACTCTGTGAAATAAATATACTCTGCTTTGTTGTTGTTCAGTCGCACAGTCAAGTCCGACTCTTCGCGACCCCATGGACCAGCTCCCGCCAGGCCCTCCTGTCTTCCGCCGTCCTCTGAAGTTGGCTCAATTTCATGTTCGTTGCATCGATGACACTGTCTAACCATCTCATCCTTTGCTGTCACCATCTTCTTTGACCTTCAATCTTTCCCAGCATCAGGGTCTTCTCCAGGGAGTGCTCCCTTCTCATTTGGTGGCCAAAGTATTTGAGCTTCAGTTTCATTATCTGGCCTTCCAGGGAACAGTCAGGGTTAATTTCTTTTAGGATTGACTGATTTGATCTTCTTGCAGTCCAAGGGACTCTCAAGAGTCTTCTCCAGCACCATAGTTCAAAAGAATCTATTCTTCGGTGCTCGGCCTTCCTTATAGTCCAACTCTCGCAGCCATACTCTGCTACCTGTGGTTTAAGAAGAAGAAGAAGAGGAGAAGAGATTGGATTTATACCCCGCCATTCACTACCCAAAGGTGTCTCAGAGCGGCTTACAAACTCCTTTCCCTTCCCCTCCCCACAACAGACACCCTGTGAGGTAGGTGGGGCTGAGAGAGCTCTTGACAGAAACTGCTCTTTTTCAAGAACAGCTCTTATCAGAACTACGCATCCAGCAGCTGCAAGTAAAGGAGTGGGGAATCAAACCTGGTTCTCCCAGATTTAAACAACATGACAGGAGGTGCAGTGACTTTCTGTGCTGTTAAATGCACAAGGAAAATATGCACAGTCTCTGGATAGGGGCCTGGCAACCCTACAGACTATTTACCGCATGGATCATGCCGAGCTCCTGCTCTTGAACATGCTCACATCCCTGTGACCTCTCACAACTGCCAGACATGGGAGAAGATACATACGACAGTGGCACAGCTACAATTTTGCTCAGGGATGTAATACAAGGACTTAAAATGTAAGTGTTGGAGCTCTGCCAGAATCACAAAAACCATGTATACCAAGATCACTGCAAAATGATTTATACGTCAGAGGGAAGAAATAGGCAACATAACTATAGACGTGAATATATATATGTGGGATGCATGTTGTTATAAATACTCACATAGATGCTAAGACTCTTGGTTTAAAGCCAAAAAATGTGGGAATCAATAGGACCATTTAGTCACACCTACCTCATCTTCAATTGATTTCAACAGAATTAAAGCATGTCAATAGGATTAAAGTACAACTTACTTTCTCTGCATCATGTTTGAGAATTGCCACTTTCCCCTGGCCTACCCCTTTGCCTTTAATAGCAGCTTGAGGTGCAGAAATTAAGCTGTCCCTGATGTGGAAATAAAGTGGTAAGCACCTTTATTTTTATTAACTATTTGTTCCTCAGAAGAAGAAAGCTGGGGAAGTTTGGTAAGTCTGCGCCAAATTCAGACATTTCTAATACTTAATTTTGAGATTTCAAACTTTGCATAATTTCCATTTAGGTAGATGATTTCTATTTAGGATAAATATTTATGGTAAGGCAATCTTCAAAAATATATTTTAAAAAATGTCATACTATCAAATGAAAGGCTTCAGAGTTCATTCCAAGCTCTACTGTAGGTCTACTTCGGTTTTAAAAGCTCTGTTTCCCTACTATGAGTCCAATAGGAATTCTTCCTATTTCCAAGAAGATAAGAGAAACAATAACAAATGCCAATCAAGAATAACTAGAATGAAGTTAAATTCACACACATACTTCATCTCTCAAACTAATGGGTATTAAGTCTCAAAAGATATTCATTGCAAAGGCCTGCACTCCTCAATCATCAGTATACATTTTTAGTCTTCACCCAACTGTCTGACCTGCTTCCCCCCCCGACCACCACCACACACACACTTGTCATTCTAGAAGGGCCTAGTAGGTCATTCTTTGTTTATGTCTGTCTAAATTAGCAAAGCACGGTAAAGATAAGAGGCGTGCCACCCACTCGCTGAGGAATGATCAGCCTCTCATGCTTGGGGAAGCTGGCTCTTCACCACCAGACTTCACAGTGTGCAAAAATAGGGGCGTGGCCAGTCTTTGGAGGATTCTAGAGAGTTGATAAGAGGATCTCAGCCCTTCTCAATTTAATGCACTGGCAGAAAAGAGTATCTACTGCTCCTCATCCTTTTGCAGGAAAAAAAAAGAATACTTCCACACAGTTTTGGTAATTCTCAAAAGCCAACGGAGTAGAAGAGTAGATATCTTTGAGTCTCAGTGGTTAAACAATAATAAAAAAGAATTCTAGTACACAAAATATATTTTTACATTGGAGATTTAGTTCTCAGGCCCATACATGCTTGTCCACACGTTTTTTTTACAATAGGATGGGTTGGACTAGATGAATCTGTTAAGTGCGCATGACTAGCTGGGTGCGTACGTGCACTATAATAGAAACCTGTCTCATGTTTGCCTGGCATCAGGATTTACAAGTTCATTTCCCTAAGGCACCTCTGTCCCCCCCCCCCCACTGCCACTGGACCATCCCAACACTTTAAAGATGAATGGAGATATGCACAATAGCCCCACTGTAATCCTAGGAAACTATGGAGACTGTTCCCATAGGATCCCTCTCTTGGATTTAGAGGTTTACTGGCTCTTTAAGGCTGGCTCTGTTTGGGTCACTGGTGATTGGTTGGCTACAGCCCACTTTGCTGTGGCAAAGATTTGTGTCCAAATCCTGGGACATCAGGATTATCATCCTTGCCTGATCTTCTGTTACTGTTTCCCAAAAAGGATCTCTAAAATATAGCCAAATTGAAAATAAACACTGTCTTGAGAAGACTTCAAAATTATGTCTTCTATTACAATTTAACCCTTATGCACAGCTAGTCATCAAGGCAAATCCATACACAGTATTTTAGTAAAGCCTAATGTAGAAGTTATAAAAATTTGACTTATGATAGGATTTAAATTTCATATCCATTATATCGGTATATATACAATTTATTTCTGGTGGGTAGCAGGGTTGCCAGTGGGGGCGTTCCGAGGGTGGGTGGGGACATTGTGTGACAGGGACGTTGTGTGGGAACACTCTGGTATTTGGGCGAAACTCTATGGGTGTTTTCTTTTGCCCTATAGAGTTTATCTACATACCAGAGCATCCCCGTGCAATGTCCCTGATGCGATGACATCATTTCTAGGTGACATCATTGCATCGGGGACATCATGCAGCAACGTCCCTGTTTAGGGGTGGGGTTTTCCCCACTGGCCAGGTGGTCCACAGCGGGGATTAGCCCCTGAAACTGGGGAATCCCTCACCCAGACCTGGGGGCTGGCAAGCCTTGTGGGTAGCCATGTTGGTCTTCAGTAGAAGAGCAAGATTTAAGTCCAGTAGCACCTTTAAAGACCAACAAGATTTCCAGGGTGTAAGTTTTGGGAGTCAAAGCCCCAGACCTGATGAAGAAGAGTTGGATTTATACCCTGCCCTTCAGTTGGAGTCTCAGAGCGGCTTACAATCTCCTTCCCTTCCTCTGCCCACAACAGACACCCTGTGAGGTAGGTGGGGCTGAGAGAGCTCTGAGAGAACTGTGACTGACCCAAGGTCACCCAGCTGGCTGCATGTGGAGCAGTGAGGAATCAAACCCAGTTCTCCAGATTGGAGTCCGCTGCTCTTAACCACTACACCAAACTTCACCAAACTGAAGGAAGCTTTGACACGCAGAAGCTTATATCCTGGAAGTTTCTTGGTCTTTAAGGTGCTACTGGACCTCGGATCTTACTCTTATACAATTCGTGACTCTTCAAACCCAGAACAGTCCATCAGTTGTCCATAGCTTGCCAAGTGACTGACAAACCATCTCTCTATTTTGCAGTCCCAAACATATGGCAAAACCAGGCTAATTTCCAAGCATTTTTTGTGTTATAATAATTTTGTTTATTTTCCATAACACATAAACATGAAAGAACGAACAAATACACATATTTCAAAAATAACACAAAACAAATAGGAAAACATAGAAACATAGAACAATGGGGGGGTACATTGTAGATAAGTATAAATTCAGGTGCCATTTGTATGTCATTATCAATTTAAAACCTCAAAAGTTTTATACACAAATTTTGCAAATTATTCATGTATAATTGTTAATACGGCCTGTAACCTCTTCTGGATGTTATTTCTCCTGGCCTTGTCATGTCTTGCTTAATATATAGTTCTCATACCATATGTAAAATCTTGCCCATGTATTTTCAAAGGTCTTTTCTGAGTGGTTACCATACAGGGCGGATGCACTACGTTTGGTTTGTCAGAATGCAAGTTCTGCAGGGCTGTCTTAAGTTGTACAAATCTACTTCACTTTTGTGTGATATGTGGCTTAGGAATCAGTTCAAAGATGAGACTATATATAGCATAAGTTAATTGGATTAATGTGGACTGGCAGTTTATTTTGCATATTACCTAGGTTACTATTTGCATGAAAGATAAGTACCAGTGGTACATCCTGCTCCTTTCCCAGTTTTGACTACACACCTTTTTACTGTATGTTGTTTATAATAAGCAACTGCCTTATTTCATGGTCTATATTTGGCAAGACTCTTGGGCTCACAAACCAATATTAAACCCCAAATATTTATTAGGGCAGGAATAATGCTTGTGATGTTGAATGAATTTCACAGATATCTATGTTGACTATGCTGTGCTTTAGCCCTTTTTGTACATACTTATGCAGTATTTCATATTTCAGCATGTAGAACAAAGTTTGAGTTCAGTGGCACCTTTAAGACAAAGCTTTATAAAAGGTATGAGCTTTTTGTGTGTGTGCACGCACTCTTCCTCAAATACATGGAAATGGAAGGTAACAGTTTAGGGGGTGAACAGTAAATCAGCATACAGCATAATGATGATGTTTTAACAGAGGCAGAAAACTAAACAGGAATAACAAGTGAAGTTTATGTGGTCACCATTTGTTTGGATTTAATTACTGGGAAAATATTTCAGCGTGGTTGAAGATATTTCTGTTGTGTTTATGTATCTGGGATGCTCAAATACCCATCAGTCACAATCAGGCAGCCAGTTTTTTTTTTATAGATTGTTCATCAACGCATCAGTGGCTGTTTAGATTGTTTTACTGATTTCCTCCCAGAAGATAGATTCAGGTGGGTAGCCATGTTGGTCTGAAGCAGCAGAACAAAGTTTGAGTCTAGTAGCACATGCTCATCTTCTAACATTATATATGCCATGAAATGTCAACATTGCCCTTCTGTTCTCTAAATAGGGCAAACAGGTCAAACCCTACGCCAAAGAATAAATGAACACAAATCTGACATCGAGAATCACAAGGCTGAGAAACCTGTAAGAGTTTCAACCTTCCAGGACATTCAGTGGTTGACCTCAAAGTAGCTGTTTTACTGCAAAGGAACTTCAGGAAGAGAGTAGAAAGGGAAATTGATGAGTTGCAAGTTATTATAACACTCAGAACAATGGAATCCCCAGGACTTAACAGGGATGTTGGTTTCTTATCTCACTACATATGCTAACCTCATTCAGCCCTTATATCTATATTCTCACCAATCCCACAGAAGGGCCATACATCCTCTTTATTTTATTTCTTATTTGGAATAATAGATTAGAATAGTAGATTGTGATGTAATGCAATGGACAGTAGAATTTAATGTAATTTGGAATGGTAATTTGGAATGTATTTCTCTGGTCTGGGGACAGGGGAGATAACTCTATACAGCCAATCAGCCCACTTCAAAGAAGATGCTGTAAGGTCACCTCCATGCTTGAGAAAAGACAGATGGAGCTGGCAGGGTCTCAGTTAATTACTCTCGCCATTCCACAATTAAGGATATATCTGTCCCCCAGTTTCCAATTCTGACATATTTATTTCCTTCATTTATGTTTCCCCACTGGCATTAAACTCAAACAAATGGTAACCATATAAACTAAGCTTGTTATTCCTGTTTGGGCCTTGAATCTATTAAACATCTTCATTATACTGTATGCTAATTTACTGCCCACCCTCTACCTATAGGTATGGACTGGTAATTCCCATTTCATTCTATCTGAAATAGTGTGCATGTACACGAAAGCTTGAATAAAACTTTGTTGGTCTTAAAGGTGCCACTGGACATGAACTTTGTATTCATCCCAAACAGTGCTGTATAGCACAGTAGGAGTTATGTGCTTGTGAATTCTAACACTACTGACTTCCACTTCCCCATCTTTCCTGCCCCCCCCCAAAAAAAAATCTTTCCTGCCCCAATGCTCTACTTGACAGGTAATTGTCTAAATGGCAGTCAAATCAGTCATAAATCATAGAAATCTATCATAAATAAATGCTGTATTTTAAAGGCTACCATTCAGTAGTCCTTCACAACTTTGAAATATTATGAATGGTTTGGCCCTCCCACTCTTAGAACACAGAGATGGAGCAATCAGGCACCTAGAGCTGATCGGAACAACTTGAGACTTATCAAACAGAATTTAGCACTCAGCCATTATTTTTGTGAACTGTCAAATACTTAACCATGCTCTTGGTTTTGTGATCTCAGGCACAATGTACATGTTACAAAGTCCACATGGTGGATACATGGCCTCACTTGGGATTTCGGATCAGATCTGTGCCTGAGTTCTGTGGTGGGGACCAATTCAGAACAGGACCTATAGTGCATGCAGCAAAGGGGCTTTCAGTGTTGCCAGTTCCAGGTTGGTAACTTCCTGGAGAATCTGAGCGTTGAGCAGGGGAGGGCAGGGTTGAGACCTCAGTGGGACATAATACCATAGAGCCCACCCTCCAAAACAGCCATTTTCTCCCAGGGAACTGTTGTCTGGAAATCAGTTGCAATTCTGGGAGAGCTCTAGATCCCGCCTGGAGGTTGGCAACCCTGCATGTCACCATTCTCCTTCCCCTCCCCCCGCATGCACACACACATTATTTTCGTTACCTGAAACCAGGGCTCTTTTTGTAGAAAAATAGGAATACAGTTTAGAGAGACAACCATAAACAAATGTTGATTAGCAAGAAGATGGGATGGAGCCTGCACATCACAACAAGGTTATGGCCTTGCTCAAAACGTTTGGATTAAAAGGCTATCGACTGCATAAATAAAATGATTGCTGTGAAACTAAGCCTTGTTCAGTGGCAGTTGACAGCTTATTTTACTAGGCCTATTGGCTTCTATTTTTTTACCACATATTTTACACTAATAGGCAGAGTCAACACTGCACAATTTCAGTACTTTAAAGTGAGAAAGCATGGGTCAGAGGCAATGCTCCCTCTAAGCTGTGGAGCCCTGTGAGCAAAAAATTCTACTTTGTGAGCTACTGGCATTAAAGTTGTGAGCGAGCGATTTGCATAAATTAGTCTGCTCTGGAGCCGTCCTTCCTGAGCTAAGACAAAAATGTGTGAGCTAGGGTTGCCAAGTGAGAATTGAGCCGCAGCTTTCCCTCGGATGACCGTGGCCCCGCCCCCAGCGTGCCCGGCGTGGTCGCGTCACTTCCAGGTGATGTGCACGTTGGGGTGCAGTTCCCCCCGGGGCAGGGAATGGGCCTCTGGGGCGGGGGTTTCCCTGCCCCCCGGGGGGACTTGGCAAGCCTAGTGTGAGCCAGAGGCTAAAAAACTGTGAGCTAGCTCACACTAACTCAGCTTAGAGGGAACTCTAGAGGCCCTCCAGATGTGGGAAGCAAGGTGGCAACGGTCTGTTCTCAAAATTGCCAGTACACCTATCCACCTGAATCACAGGTAGGATGAGTGGAGCCTCAGAGCTGCCAACTCCAGCTTGGGAAATTCCTGGAGATTTGAGGGTAGAATCAGTGTAAGGAAGGGTTTGGGGAGGGCAGGGACCTCAGGAGGATATAATTTCCTGGTAATTTACCCACCAGATGCTATTTGTCTTCAGTAACCCTATAGCAGAACTGCGGTGGCTCAAGTGGTTAAGACGCTGAACTGCAGGCTGTGGAAGGTCAGTAGTTCAGCGGTTCAAGACCCGGGTGCCGCAAGACAGGGTGAGCTCCTGTCTCTAGTTCCAGCTCCTGGCAACCTAGCAGTTCGAAAGCAAGAAATTGCAAGTAGATAAATAGGTACCACTTCGGTGGGAAGGTAACAGCGTTCCGTGCGCCTTGGTGTTTAGTCATGCCGGCCACATGACCACGGAAATGTCTTCGGACAGCGCTGGCTCTTCGGCTTTGAAACGGAGATGAGCACCGCAACCCTAG
>NW_015175398.1:541951-545850 GCF_001447785.1 Gekko japonicus | reverse complement strand
CACACTAACTCAGCTTAGAGGGAACTCTAGAGGCCCTCCAGATGTGGGAAGCAAGGTGGCAACGGTCTGTTCTCAAAATTGCCAGTACACCTATCCACCTGAATCACAGGTAGGATGAGTGGAGCCTCAGAGCTGCCAACTCCAGCTTGTTGGCCACTGCATAAATTAGTCTGCTCTGGAGCCGTCCTTCCTGAGCTAAGACAAAAATGTGTGAGCTAGGGTTGCCAAGTGAGAATTGAGCCGCAGCTTTCCCTCGGATGACCGTGGCCCCGCCCCCAGCGTGCCCGGCGTGGTCGCGTCACTTCCAGGTGATGTGCACGTTGGGGTGCAGTTCCCCCCGGGGCAGGGAATGGGCCTCTGGGGCGGGGGTTTCCCTGCCCCCCGGGGGGACTTGGCAAGCCTAGTGTGAGCCAGAGGCTAAAAAACTGTGAGCTAGCTCACACTAACTCAGCTTAGAGGGAACTCTAGAGGCCCTCCAGATGTGGGAAGCAAGGTGGCAACGGTCTGTTCTCAAAATTGCCAGTACACCTATCCACCTGAATCACAGGTAGGATGAGTGGAGCCTCAGAGCTGCCAACTCCAGCTTGGGAAATTCGCACCTCAGAGCTTCCTGGAGATTTGAGGGTAGAATCAGTGTAAGGAAGGGTTTGGGGAGGGCAGGGACCTCAGGAGGATATAATTTCTTGGTAATTTACCCACCAGATACTATTTGTCTTCAGTAACCCTATAACATCTAGGTCTTCAGATAAAGGCAAAATATACCTCCTACTTCCATTTCAAGACTTCAATGCTTCTTGCTGCTGCAGGCATTCAGCTATTACCAGAATGTGCTACAAGACATATTTGGGTTTTTATATTCCATAAAGATATCTAAAAAGCTCAATTTGAAGACAACATGGCTGCTCAACAAGTAGAATTCAGATATCATATATACTGTGGTTGCCAAACTGGGGGGGGAGATTTTCGTTTTGATCTCTGAAGACTTTGCAGGTGTTAAGGATGTCCTTTGTCTTTCTTTGTCCTCTTCTTTAAAAAGCTGTTTTTATTAGGGTTCTTTTCTTAGCATAACAATGTACTTTGATCAGGAGCCAAAGCTTTTGATTGGTAGACAAATTCCTGCTAATTCAATGTGATTTCAGACATGCTTTAATGAAAGAAATAGTGTTAGGTGGGGTGAATAGTAAAGAATACATACTACTAAGCGTTCCTTTGTCAAACCCAGGGCAAGTTTCTGAGAGGAATTGTTCTTCTTTCTGAACAATCATTGGTCATATTTTATGCGGCAGACCAAGCCTCAGGTACTCACGTTATGCATGCTTTCAAGGTGAGGGTGTGCACAGTGTGAGTATAGCAGAAAAGAAAGAAAGAAAAAACAACCAAGCTTTGGCAAAGACCCCATCCCTTTCTTCTTGGCATGGCCAGGCTTGCCTCAAGGTAAGAAGCCTGTTTTGTGCATTTTTTAATGGCCAGCAGGTGTTCCATTGCTTACAGAACACAAAGTAATAGGTGAAATGCTTCCAATAAAGGATACCATCTGACTTCATGGAATTATACTTCATGGAATTATCTGTCTGACAAGAATATGTATTAAGATTAAACAGCCTTTGTTTAAAGATACCATTTGTGTTTGCTGCCTCCTGGATTTCAATACAAGCATAAACCTTGTGGTATTTTTGTTCCTGAAAAAGATACAAGTATCACAGCCAGTTTAAGGGAATTTATCAACAGAATAATTTATGAACAGCACAGCTTTATAGCAGAATAAAATCCAGTGCCTTCTGGCAAAGAAAATGTAAACATTCAACAACAACCTTGCAAGTAATGAAATAGCTAAGAAAATGCAAGTACCTTATCAAGGCTTGGTTGCAGAGAGCTACTGCCATGTACCAGTCCTAACGCATACCCTCAAAAGGCATTTTTTGCTTTGATTCTTCTCCTTCCATTCATCTCACAAACTGCTCCTCAGTCTAGATACAAACATAATTTTAGCGCTGAGTTGTAACAGCATACTCACTGTATTTTGTTATACACACAATGTCCTAGGATGGCAGGAAGATTCAATGAACTTATTAATCATGGCATTTGATAGAGTAAGATAAGATTTTGTTGTTGTTCACTCGCACAGTCGAGTCCGACTTTTCACAACCCCATGGACCAGATCACGCCAGGCCTTCCTGTCTTCCGCCGTCCTCTGAAGTTTCCTCAATAAGATAAGATACCGGTACTGATTTATTATATCTTCTCTTATGAATTTGTGTCTACTATTTATTGTTCTAGTAATTATTTTGAATTAGCTTTTCTTTTTTTTAACGCCTTTTCAAATGTCTAAAAACATTAGGAAGCTTCTTCTTGGGCTGAATTGTTTGTTTAACTATATAGAAAATGAATTACAGTGCCATCCTAAGATTTCAGATAAATAAATTTAAAATATGCTCATCTTGAACCCAAACTTTTAATATTGAAACTAATGTTCAGCCAAAATCTGTTCCCCTTCTGGTTGAGCAAACTTAAACGGTTGTTCTCCCCTCCTCCCAGGAATCTGTATGTTGGTGGCAGTTGCAGAAGGTTAGTAATTAGCCAGAGTTGGTTCCTGAAACCTACAGGTGGGGACCCACAAGAAACTTGTGCGAGTGGCTATCCCATTCCCCCACCTCTGCTTCTTTCCCTCTGCCCCTGCTTCTCTCACACCCTTTCTCCTTCCTGCCACCCCTTTTCTTACTCTCTCCCTCTCTCCCCCCATCTGCAGAAATAAGTATCTGCATGCAGAGGGGACTGTTGAGAATTAGATATATAGATTTCTCATCTCCAACCCTCTGCAGTGGATATGTCAGCAGCATAGAGATTTTCAAGACAATAGGTAGGCATCTCTCTGTGTTTACTGAAGACCTTAGGTTTGGAGGTATACTACAGAATGGAAGAGGTTGAGAAAGGTTAGAGTAGCCAATAGATGGGATCAAGCTAACCTGGGCCATCCAGGTCTGGGTAGGCAAACGTTAGCAGGTGGTACAGCTTAACTCCATATCGTAGAAAGCTTTACCATCTGACTCCTCCATACCAAGCTGCTCTTAAAAGAAAAGGAACTTGAGTCAGGCTAACTTTTTCCCTTTGGCTAAATGGCAACCCTAGCAACAGAGCTTCTCTGTTGGTGGCTGTCTCTTGACAGTTTACGTATCAAAGGGGAGAAAGTAGCATCTCATCTCTAGAGCATCTTCTGTATGATAGGTAACCCAGAGTGGGTGTCTTACTATCTCCACAGAGAAATGTTTAACTTTGAGCAAGCAAAAAGAAACAATAACTAGGATGGGTTCACAATGTAGTGTATTTAGGAAGTTACTCTTTAAAGTTCCAACGGAGGAAGAAGGTGCAAGGCACCTACCCCTCTATCAATGTCCCTTTCTGTAAAGGTAAAGGTAAAGGCTGTCCCTTGCTCGAAAGCCAGTCGAATCCGACTCTAGGGTTGCGGTGCTCATCTCCGTTTCAAAGCCGAAGAGCCAGCGCTGTCCAAAGACGTTTCCGTGGTCATGTGGCCGGCATGACTAAACACCGAGGCACACGGAACGCTGTTACCTTCCCACCGAAGTGGTACCTGTTTATCTACTTGCAATTTCTTGCTTTCGAACTGCTAGGTTGGCAGGAGCTGGAACTAGAGATGGGAGCTCACTCCGTCATGCGGCAACTCGGGTCTCGAACTGCTGAACTACTGACCTTCCACAGCCTGCAGTTCAGCGTCTTAACCACTTAAGCCACCGCAGCTCCTTTCTGTACCTTTCTGTACCTTTCTCCCTTTCTGTACTCTCCTTTTAATCCATGTTCACCGCAGTGTTCTCCAAGCAATTCTGCACTAAAATCAAATTCAACCTTCTTTTTAATCCAGCCCCCCCCCCCCATCCGCACCTAAA
>NW_015175398.1:539813-541487 GCF_001447785.1 Gekko japonicus | reverse complement strand
GTATGCTGTTCAGGTGTGCATCTGTAATCTGCAAACCTACAATGACACAGCAGCAGCAGAACTGGAAGAAAAAGACAGCCAGTTCCACTGTGGGCCTGATGGAAGCCCTCCGGGGGCCTCATTTGGCCCCCAGGTCACATGTTTGACACCCTGGCCCTGAGATAATTTAACAGTTTAGTTAACATAGATCCAGATGGGTAGCTGTGTTGGTCTGAAGCAGTATAACAAAGTTTAAGTCCAGTGGCACCTTTAAGACCAGCAAAGGTTTATTCAAGGTATGAGCTTTCATGCGCTGTAAACAGTTAACAGATAATTCAGACTAAAAAAAGATAGTATCATATTATTGGATAAACTAGGGAAGGGCACATAAGCTGCCCTGAGCTTCCTGGAAGAACAGCAAGATAAAAATTTAAGAACCAAAATCCTACTGACAAGTGCTCAAAGGATGCCTGAACGTTATTCCTTTTCTAGTAATTCCTTGTTAAAGTGGCCAGAAGTAACTTAAAATTACATCATCCTGGATTATACAAGTAACACATTTTTTCAATTAAAAGTAGTCTAGGCTTTCCTCTCAGATACTGAGCTGTAAAAATTAAATGCCCTCTTGACAGACATCATTTCATGGTGCAATCATTTACAAGATTATTTCCCTTTTCTTTTTAATGGTTGAGGCTGTTCAACCTAAAAAACATAACATTTAACCAGCACTTCCTGTGAAACTTCAATTCCTGTCTCAGCCATTAGGGTTATTGCAATGTGATCTTATATAGTGGAGCTGTTTGGATGCATGATAATAGTTTTTGTATAGCACTTTCACACATATGATCCTGTTATTGTAGCCCTGAAAGGCAGGCCAATACCATTACCCCCATATAGCAGATGGAGAGCCAAGCCTGGGAGAGGGTAGTTTGCCTAAAGCCATCTGGTGGCAAGTTCATAGCAGGGGTACGACTTGAGCCAGGGACCTCATTATTTTCTTGTTACACTATACACTATAGAAGGCACAACTCTGCATTTCTCAGGGAGGGTCAATGATATATTTTTTAAGAAAGATTAATGATTAAGTAGAGCCAAGAGTCATAATGCTTTGGAACTTGCTTTAAAAATCAGGGAACTGAAGCCCTGACCTGGATAGCCCAGGCAAACCCTATCTTGTCAGATCTCGGAAGCTAAGCAGGGCCAACCCTGGCAAATACTTGGAAGGGCGAACTCCAAGGAGTACCAGGGCTGGGACGCTGAGGCAGGTTATCAAGCTTACCTCTCTTGAAACATCCAAGCCCCACGAGGAGTTGCCAGAAGTCATCATGACTCCTAGGCTTGCAAACGTGTACACACACACACGAAATTTTAAAAAATCAGGGAACTGCTGCCTCATATTGTCCACTAGATGGAAATTTATTTCTACCCATACAAGCTGGTTGAAGAGAAGACTACTTCTATGCATGTACAAAATTGCTGTTCTCCCAGAGCCTGTTTCCAGACACATTTCAGGGCTGCTTCACACATTATAAGATTTCCTTCTATGTAATTCCATCCAAGTTCTCCTGCCAGTTAAAATAGGCTGTGTTCCAAAACAGGCAAAGCTGACAATCCTTCTGCCATTTCATTTTTGATGTAATATTTAAATTCAGCAACTTTATCTTGTTCTTCAAAAATATACACATAATTCTTTTT
>NW_015175398.1:537549-539650 GCF_001447785.1 Gekko japonicus | reverse complement strand
CCAACACATCTGGCGGCAAGGCTGAACTGGCCTGAAATAAAAGAGGGAGAAGGCCCGGCCAACGAAGGCCCCGGCGGCCTCTCCACTCTACCGTAGCCCACTGGCTGAGGCCCAGTTGCGAACCGAGCACGAGGCGAGCAACTGGCTGGGGGGAGAGCGGAGCAAGCCTATTAAGGCTGCCAGGCTCCACTCCCCCTGTTGGAGCCAAGGCTCTACCACAGCCTGCCTGACTGCTCCTCCTCACGAGGAGTCAAACACGGCCCCCACAAGACATGCAGGGCTGTCTCGTGCGGGGCCGGATTCTCTGCATCTAGAAATACAAACACTACTTTCTTTCTCTTCTTGTTCACAAATTTGATTGCATCTATTATAATATGTATATTATCTTTCATGTACTTCTTTGGCGGTGGCTCAAGTGGTTAAGACGCTGAACTGCAGGCTGTGGAAGGTCGGTAGTTCAGCAGTTCAAGACCCGAGTGTGCCGCATGACGGAGTGAGCTCCCAATTCTAGTTCCAGCTCCTGCCAACCTGGCAGTTTGAAAGCAAGAAATTGCAAGTAGATAAATAGGCACTACTTCAGTAGGAAGGTAACAGCGTTCCATGTGCCTTGGTGTTTAGTCATGCCGGCCACATGACCACGGAAATGTCTTCGGACAGCGCTGGCTCTTTGGCTTTGAAACGGAGATGAGCACCGCAACCCTAGAGTCGGATTCGACTGGCTTTCGAGCAAGGGAACCTTTACCTTTACTTTACTTCTTTGGTACAAAACCTGTCTGATTGGAGGGTATTAACTTCAGTATGCATTTTCTTAATCTTTCTGTTATTATTGTGGCAAAAAAATTGTACTCTACATTCAGCGGAGAAATGGGTCTATAAGACTGTGGTAGCAATGCATCACTACCCTTTTTATGTATTAGTGTTATATACGCCTCTTGCCATATTGTCTTTTCCCCCTTTATCTCAGTCATAACTTTTTGTAATGGTATTATTAATACTTCTTCAAAATGTTTGTAATACATTGCTGTCAACCCATCTAGTCCTGGTGCTTTATCCTTCTTCGTGTTCTTTACTGCTTGAGAGACTTCTTGAATTAATGGAGGATGGAGGCACCTCCTTCTGGGGCTCATACTTTGCAATCAGGATGTCTTTTAAATATTCCCTTATTCTTTCTTCTGAAAGAAACTTCTTTTTGTATAATCCTGAGCGAAAACTGATAAATTGTTCCTGTATATCTTTTTCTGCATATGTAATTTGATCGCCTTTCTTTACACCTGTTATTACTCTTTTTTATCTTTCCTTCCTGAGACAATATGCCAGATACCTGCCAGGTTTATTTGCATGTTCAAAATATCTTTGTTTTAGAATTTTTTTTCTGTACCTCCTCTACTTCTAACATATCTAATTGGTTTTTAATTGTTTTATCTCTGCTAGTGTTTTTATTACAATTGTTTTTATGTTTTCATTCCAATCTCTGAATTTTTTCTCGTGATTGGCCTAAGTTCACACAATCAGCATTATGATCCTTTTAAAGTTGAAAGCATGATATAAATGCAAAGGACTATTTGTAAGATTATCTGTAAGACACAAGACCAGGACGCATCTCTCTTCTGGCAATCACTTGGAGAGACCCTATCACTCAGCTTCCATTGCCCCACACACCCCACACTGGAATAAGAACATAATATCAGGCCATACCACATTGCAATAAAGCCCCTACAACTGTATAGAGAAATACTGAGCTTCCCTACCATTTGCCACAACTAGCCCACCACACAACCAGGATCAAGACTCCTAAGTGGACCCTTGCTTGACTCTCTCCCTCGCTGGGGAAGGTTGCGTTGGGCTGATAACTAGCCCAAACTGTCAGAAGGAGCCCCCGTCCACCCTGCACGATTGCAAGATGCGTCAAATCGCCATTTTCCCCCGACTGGAACATTACAGATCAGTAGAGGCAGCACTGCACAGTGGTCAGAGTTGCAGGTTGATGTGGGGAGACCCAGGTTTGTATTCTCACTCTGCTGGCTGAGTGACGCCGGGCCAAATCTCCCCTTCTCTACCTAACCTACCCCACAGGGTTGTTGTGAGGATGAAATGGAGACTC
>NW_015175398.1:505887-536703 GCF_001447785.1 Gekko japonicus | reverse complement strand
TAGAATTGGACCCCCTGGTCCAATGTTCTTCAAACTTGGTTGGTATCTTGAAGAGGGGCTCCAGCAGCTACCCTGTGAGTTTGGAGCCTCTCCCTCAAACCCTCCCCTCCAGCCCCCAGAATATACCCTATGCTTTTGCCAAATCTGACATTCAACTGGCCCTTTTTCAGGCCCGGCGTTCTAGCGCGGAGCCTGAAAAAGGCTCAGGGAGGAGGGAGAACATTTCTCCCCCCCCCCACGCGAGCCTCGCAGCTGCTGCCGAGAACAGCAGCAGCGGCCATAACTTTTTAAAGAGCCCCTAAGGAGAGCTGGGGGAACCAGAATGACCTCTCGCGCGAGAGGTGGAATTTGCCCTTACGAGTCCAAGACCACCACCCTGGGGCTCAGGGAGGTGGAGGAACGTTTCCCCCCCCCACGGTTGCCCAACTGATGGCTGGTGGGAGCAGGGGGTGGGGGTTATGTGCCCGCCCCCTGGGCTCCTGACTGGCGAAGCGGTGCTCCGGTGTGCTTGGCAGGAACCGAGGCCTGCAGCCTTAAAGAAAGATAATACAAAATTGTAATGGAGTGGCTGTATCTTAATTTTGCAAGACATGCCCCTGCCCAAAATATAATACTGATGTTTATAAAAAATAGCTACATTGGCAAAACTCCTGAATGACAGCCCCCTCCAATGATGTAGTACTATTTACACCCATTAGTTATTTATTGTTCATTACTTTATTTCTGAGCATAAAAACTGAGTTATTTGAATCAGTTTGTTGCTTCTGCACACATTAAGAGGCTTTTATTTCACTGCATCAGTGATCTACAAGATCCCTGATGGGCAAAAGTGAAATCTCTCTCTTGCATAAGTAAATCATTTGAACTACAGGGAAAATAATAGGAAGCATGATTGGTATGTATTAATATCCAAGTTATTCTCTTTGATTTCCTCCATTATTTACCTGACATCTGACTCTAACATTACTTTATTCATTACATTATATTACATTATTTATCATCTATTGGGAAACCTACTCAAGTGCTTTACAATACTTTGGCAAACACAAATTAATCTATATTCTTATACTTTAGACATTTAAAGTCCTTATTTTAGAGGCGGCAAATCACTTGGAAATCAAGAGGAACTGAGCAGATGGAGCTACAGAAACATAACCTTTTCATCTTTTAAAAAAAGGGAAAATAAAAATTAGCAACCACCAAAATGTCAGGTCAGACCTCTCTCTGACGTGGGTTAATACTTCAAATAGTCTACTCAAAATGGGATCATGCGTTTTCATTGTATCTTGGAATGAATACAAATTTGAGCAGGTTTCACAATGGATAAGTCAGAACACATGTGAGTGGGCTATGAGAAGCAGCATCACACCCTTGAGAGTGTTCAGTAAGGCTGAACACTGGAAAAGATAAGCAAGAGCTTATACATTTGGGGTTGCAGCTCCCAATAAGCAAGATCAGGCAAGTGGAGGGTTCTTCAGTGCAATACATAAGAGCAATTTCTGTAAGGTGCAACAATAGGCTGCATTCAAGTAGGCTATAAAGTTCGTCTCTACATTCATGGCTATCATTTACATCCCAGGGTCGTTTTTTAATTCTCTGTTATCCCTTGAGTTCAGTAAGAGGTTCTCTTCCTGTACTGCTTGGAAAGAAACTGGACATAAGAGAAACTCCTGAATGTTGGGCCATATATATGTTTGCCTCTAATTAGATGCATAGTTTCTATTAAACAAGAACAGATATTCAATTTATTTTCTTGATTTTTATCATTTCAGAACAGCTACTTGGGCCAGTCACTCACTCTCAGTCCATCCTCTCTTGCAGGGATGTGAGGATGAAATGGAGGATAAAAGAAGCTGCTTTGTGAGAAAGATAAGTGAAGTAAATAAATAATAAATTGATAGATGCTTGCAGGGTAGATAACCACTCAGGTTACCTCTTCATTCATGCCCAGTATGAGATATTTGCCTTTTTGTCACCCAGATAAGATTGCCAGTAAAAATGTGTCCATGCCTTTATTTTAAATTAATCCAGTGATCCTTACCATGGTAGTCAAGAAAGTATCTACCGTGCTGCATTGTAGAGATTTCTTGAAGTGTTCTACTAGAAGGCATGTTGCTGAAAGCAATGCCTACATAATTTTTCTAGCTTGTCCTTTACATCATTGAAGGCTAGTAACTTTTAAAAACTGAAATCCTCAGGATTTTAAATAGATACATGCATGTAGTGTCAGCTCTCCTTTTTTATGTGAACCAAAATGCACTCGTTCTCAATAAATAATGCAGTTGCACTTTAATGTACATACTTTTTGTTTAAATGCATGCATGTAGTGTCAGCTCTCCTTTTTTTATGTGAACCAAAATGCACTCATTCTCAATAAATAATGCAGTTCCACTTTAATGTACATACTTTTTGTTTAAAAAGTTGTATAAATGAAAACAGTATTAAACTGGGAAACTCAGAATTCATTAGTCAAATTCACTCTGGAAGGAAATTAAACTTATGTGCTATAATTGCTTTTGGCATTTAGGAGGGGAAAACTAAATGTCATATTGGTCATCAGGCAATGTAGCATGTACACACGTGATGCTTCTGCTACCAAATTACTGAACATCTTAAGCAATGGAAACTGGGTATCCTGTAGTGTAAATGTGAGAGAAGACACATTAAAATGCTAGGGCGGAATGGGTGAAAGATAAATGAGCCATCATAGTTTTTTAAACACTCTAAATGCAGATTTGTGAATAAATAGCTGCCTCATACCCTATAAATATATGAACACAGATTTCCATCAAGATAAGACATTGCAAAAGACAAGGTTTGACTAACTTTGTACAAGCATTCAGTCCTTTCAAATGAATAATCACCAGACAATCTTTTTATTTATAGGCTGTATCCATCTTAAAACTTATGCTCCAAGTAATGGTGAATAGACCTCACACCACTCCAGGGCTGAAGTTAGTATTGTCCAGAGAACAGCATTATATCCCATTGTTTCTCCTGAAATGGCATTTTTTTAAAAAAGAAAAGAGGTCTCATGAAACAGTGGAAGCTGGAGACACTACCCTCTAGCAGTCGTCACAACAAGCAACATAACTGCCCTTGCAAAGCTTAGGAAAGAAGCACCAGGACAGCACCAGCTACAGCAGAGGTGTTGAACTCATTTGTCGGGCCAGACCATGTGTGCCAAAAAACGTAATGCCAGGTACCGGAGATAGGAACTGTATAAAGGATAGCAGCTAGTAAGCTCCGCATTGTTATATCTTCACTGCAAGGCCTCATGGGCTGGGAGGGGGGGTCCAAAGGCAAATCCATACGGGCGGACTGGAGAGCCAGCGGTGCAGCTCTGGGCAGACACTCCCACACGGCTTGACTGCTGCAGACAAGGTTGTTCGGCCATGCTGAAGCCACAATCGGAGTGCCTCTGCCCACTCCCCACTCCTGAGCAGTCTCCTGTTCCCTCTGTTGTGTCCTGGAACCGCCACCAGGTAGTGGCTAGGCGAGCAGAGCTTGATTCCCAAAAGAACAACAGGGACTAGGCTCCTAAGGTCCACTAGGGGAACCAATAGAAACCTTGGTGGGAGATTCAAACCCCCCCCCCAATGGAATCTAGGGTTCCCCTGGTAATAAATTATATAGTTGGCCACTTGGCCGTTTGTTGTTGGGGATTCCCCGCCCCCCAGGGTCATTTGACAACCCTAGTCATGGTCCAAGTCGTGATGTATCGAACCGAGTACTTTTCACCCTCCCCTGCACTAGCTGCTTGCGGGCTGCATAAGAGCCCTGGATGGGCCTTATGTTTGACACCCCTGAGCTAAAGGTTCTTGAGTTGTTCGTATGCAGCATTTCAGACACCTTTGCCAGGTTTCAAGCTGCTGCCTCCACTTGGCTCATAGATTCATGCCATAAAACAGCACGTGTTTCAGCTCCGTTCATACTAGTTTCTTTTGAAATCTGATCAGTGCCACTCAAAGTCAAGGCCCAATCAATTTATTTAAAGTTCATTTTTTCTCCATAGAAAGACATTAAATGTGGAGGGCCCTCTCCTCCAAAGAATATTGTAAGAGATTTTCTTTCAAGAAAAGTGAAGCATCACTTTGGTTATTACATTGGCACTCAGTCCATTTTATAGCCGTAGACTGTTGAGAAAATGTTATTCATGCATATGGGCAGGGGGGAGTTGCCAGAAACTGTGAGAGATCAGGTTTCAATGGATCCTGAAATGTGTTGCTCATCATAAACTGGTTTGTTTTTTAACCTTTAACCCTAAAGGTAGGGTTTTGATTCTCTCCAATACAGGTGCTTCAGTCTTTGGACTGCCTTTGGAAGGCATGAGTACCTTTTACTGAGATAACTGAATTTAAATGTGTTTTTCTGTGTGAGAAAAACTTCAAGTCCTGTCAGAAGCTTCTTCTTCTTCTTGCTGGATAGAGATGCAGAAAAATCTGCACCTGCAATATGCATAAACTGAAGATATCTGTCGCCGTGCCTCCAGACCAGCTTTGACAATATGGAGGCTCTCATCTCAGCTTTGTAGTTCCTCTTCCTTTGGCCCCCTTCTTCATCTTGAGCTGGACCTTCTCACTTTTGTTCAGTTTGTTTTCCTTTGCTTGTAATCAGTGCTGCTGTTGTGTTCTGGGTGCTCTCACCATTGTTTTGATGGGGGTGAGAGCAATATATTAGGTTAGAAAGTGGACAGCCAAAAGGTGTGTGAAAAAGTTTATCCTCCTCCTCTTACTACTACAACTGATAGATTATCCAGCCGCTTTACTCTTGTCATGAAGAGAAACATGTTGTTTATACAAAGCCCAGACAACCCCAGGAGAACTCAAGTGAGTTAGGACATAACATCCTGTGCTTATTTTCCTTCTGTAGGACTACATTGGTCTAAACTGGCATCAGCTTCAGGGTGGGATGCTGGGGAGAACAAATGTTTAGCAACTTCTGCAAGTAGTTCCTGAGGGGCAGACACATATTCTTCATCCGAAGAAGCAGGGTCTGGTCCACAAAAAATGTATGCTGACTAAAGTTTTATCCATCTTTAAAGTGCCACACATATTCCTGTTTATTTTAATCTCTGCAGGGTCAGGTCATAGTTCACTTTGCCCAGTAAACATTTCATCCCTGTATACCTTAACACACTGCAGCAATTTCACAGTGCACATACAGTGCACAATTTCAACAACCAGAAAGAATGAATTCGAACAGAATGTGACTTGGGGCTCATGCAGGAGAACAGAACTTGACTGAATGCACAAAACTAGTAGTAAGGAGCAATTTGGAAACGTTTACAGCAAAGAAGCTGCCTGTTCTTGTTTTTCCCCTGAATCATAGGTCTTACAATGGTAGTTTAATTTACAAATTAGCTCTGAGATAGCGAGCCTCTTCAAAGTAAACAACCATTAAGACATTAGCATGTCTTTAGAACATGATATGCAGAGCCCACACCCTGATCCAAATTAAGGTCTGCCAAAGGCCAGGGGTGGATCTGGCCCATGGGCTACCAGCTGGCCACCCCTTCTTGATTCAAAATGATCTGCATAAGCTGAAGAGCTCAGCGTACAGTAACAAAATGTAAACTATGAAAGAAAAATGCAGAATGTTAAGCCTAGGAAACAAGACTACCATATAAGAATCAACATGTTATTTTGTTGTTGTTCTGAGGGCCAAATGTCATGTGACGTAAGGATTTCTTTATTACTTGTCCCTGAAAAAGAGTCCCAGGGAAGCCTAATTTGAATCAGGGCCACAGCACTGAGAATAACTGCCATCTGATGACATTTCCTTGATCTCCCCCCCCCCAAAAAAAAATTCCTTTAACATTTATGGTGGGGCAGAACCTGTATTGTACCGTCTTTTCCACACCAAGAGTTAAAGCAGCCAGGGGTACTGTTTTTGATCAGGAAAACGGTGCCATGGAGAAGAGTCATTACTCCACTCTGCCTTCCTCAATGTGCAGACTTTTGACTTCTAATACCAAGTAATAGGTCTGGAACTTGTGTGTCACATGTCTGGCCTGAGATGAGAACACAAGTCAAGAATGCAATACTGCAATTTAAACAGTCAGTGCCATGTCATGTTCTGTCACCAGAAGCACAATTCTGCTGGCTGGGAAGTAACAGCAATATGCTATTCAGCACTGGAGAAACCTCATTTTGAACACCTTGTTTAGATATTGACACCAGCGTTCCAAAATGATGTAGAGAATTGGAAAGGATTCCATGGAGAATTATAGGATTCAACTGGATATATGAACCTAGCAAAAACAAGATTTACTGGGGGAGGAGGTAGGTTAACAACTTTCGAATATTGAATAGGTTCTTACACTGAAGAGGGGAACACCCTTGCCAGGAAGGACAATACTAGACACAAATATATACTTATGCAGCTGTGTAGTGGTGAAATCCTATACATCTGTACTAAATGTCTGAAAAGTGCCCATGTGGTGGGGCTGTTATTTCCGACCATTAGGTGAGAAAAGCTCAAATGATCAGGTTGACCAATATGATTTTATTTACTTTGTTTCATTTTTATTCTCCTTTCTCTCCAATGGGGACCCAAAGAGGCTTACAACATTCCCTCCTCCCTTTTATCCTCACAAAATCCCTGTGCGATAGGTGGCGGAGAGTGTGACTGGCCCAAGGTCACCCAGCAAGCTTCCACAGCAGAGTGGGGATTTCAGCTAGTCTCACACTCTAACCTTTGTACAATACTGGCTCACATCATGTGGCTGTCTTCTGAGAAAGTACAACCAGAAAACAGCTCCAATGTGACAGTGACTGATGGGAACAATGTATTACCAGTATGCTGCAATTTCTTCCCTAGGAGGTTCTCAAGAAAAGGTAGGATCTAGAAATGATGCTTTAATTTCACGATATCTTGCTTCAGCATGAATGAGGAGGGGCACCAGGTTAAATGATCTGTTGGCATACATACAACTCTTAGGCTATAAATAAAAAGTTAACAAGCTACACTGTTGAAAGTGAAGGTTAATTGGCATCACCATCTAAACTCCTCTTGGAACCTTCTCCAAGGAATAAGCAAGCTCTTCTGTGTCAGTATTATCATACCAGTCACATTTATCATATCAATCACATTTTTATGTGCACAGAAGGGAGAAAAGCATCATAATGACATAGATTCCAAAAGCTGAAGCACAAAAAGGTCCTTCCATATGTCCGCTGTGCACTCCCACACTTGCCAGAAGTGAATGTGAAAACTCTCTAAATGAGCTTGTGCCAGTCAATCTCTGTGTGCAAAATTAATCAAGAGAAGCATTCTGTGACATATAACAAAATGCTGGGTTCTTCTTACATGGAAACTAGTATCCGAATGGGATTCATCATGAGGCTTTTTCTGTGATGTATATTAGTTCAGATATTTGCCATGTGGCAGAAAGCCCAAGTTGCCTTATAAACATAACAAATTCTAGAACCCGTTTCAAAGCATGTGCAAACTCTGGCCTCTGCCAAAGGGTGTCAAGAATCTTGTATAGCATATAAGCAAAATAAATGCTGATTCTAACCTCTGGCAATGGGTAAGGAGGTAAACAAAAACTAAAGACAGTTGTTCACAACCATTTTTTAATGTTCCGTAGTCATTACAAAAAAAAAAAAACCCCATTGGATGCACTGGTCTTGTGATTATGTTCAACATATACATATCCTGGAAAAAATGTGAAAAAACGGATTGAATCAGGGCATCCCTGTACTGAAAACTGGGCAAATATTGAATGAAGGGCGCACATATTGAAAAAGTAAGGTGCCAATTTCAGCCTACAAAAGATGCTTATGAAACAACTAAACAACTTGTCCAGATTTTCACTTTCCTGTAATGGCAAGCAGGTGGTTGCATTCTGAGAAATCTGAGTACAGTGTAAAACATTCTATGCCTGTTTCTCCATTAGTGGGAGCTGTTGGTGGAGGCAGGAGAGTCCTCCATGGTGCCAGCAGAAAACCTATGAAACTTTTAAATAACATTTTTGGAGGCCCAACAGTAGCTTTGCAGAGATTTATTTGCTTCTGCCGGGTGGCTCATGGTCTCTTTTTTTCACAAAATGAATAAACTGCACATGGGTAAGATTTCATAGCATATTTTGTTTATTTTATAGTCCAACTTTCTTACTGGGATTCCAGGCAGATTACAGAATAGAAAGCAGGGCAATCAGGTACATACCAATGAACAATGCAATTAGACTAAGATTAAATAATTAACAAACAATGCAAGTAAACTATCTAAGGCAAGGTATACTATAAACAATAAAGAAAGTGGATTACAAGGTGTAAGATAATGCAGTAAAAGCAGGTGATATCTAATAATCATTGCAGCGGACGACAATCCTATTCCATTATAAAGGTGCTGACCTGGACTGTTCCATTCTACTACAGTTCTAATCTCTTTTTAAAAATGCCCTCCTGAACATTTCTGTTTAGCAGCCACATTTTTTAAATTAATAACTGTGTCTGCTTATAGCTCCAACAGAGTTCTCTGCAACCACAAACTTGCCCAGAGGTGGCACAGCAAATGTAGGATCAGCTACAAGCTGAGCACATGGCGAAGTAATCACAGTACTGTTTCATATTTGCTAAATTTCATATGGCTCCTCTCATACACATTTTCACAGTGCCATTATACAGCCTAACCTTACAACCACCTCGGTGCAGGCAAGCACATACTAAATCTCATCCATGCCAGTCTGTAATGTGGCGGTCAAGTGGATCAGCCCATGTAGGTGTTGGAAAAAGCAATGTCCTGGTGTACAAAGAAGAGAAGTAGGCCCTGCATGGGGCAGCAAGAAGACAATTAGATAGGATAGTGAGGTCAGCTCCTTCTCTCCTGTTAAATGTCATTCCTTGTCTGTCTCCAGATTGCTACTCTTAGGGTGTTTCCCCCTTCTTCTCAGGAGTGCTACATTCAGTCTCCCCTCTCTCTCAGCTAGAGATATAGTTAGGAACTATCTCTCTTCTCCTTCCTATCAAGTATGTTAGTTCCTAAATAAACCTTTATCTACAGGTTGTGCACCTTTGCTGTGTTAATTATCTGCCAACAGTAGGAAGACACACTTGCCTTGCCAGGAGCTGATGCAGTGGAAGTCAGAATGCTGAGGTGCTCATGAGAACAGATCCTTAGTTCAACTGTGTATGCAGGCAACAGGAAAGTATTCAGGCTTTGGTGGTTTGTGGACTAGGCTCAAGAACTTACATTACAGGATACATAGTGCCAGCCTAATAGTATGCACTGAAGTATCAGCTGCAGGTTGCTGAAAATGATATTACCATTATCAAAAGAACCCAGTAGTTTATTCATGCAACACTAAACATCTGGATTATATTGTTGAAACATTCTATAGCGCTTTTGGCCTCAACCACTTCTGACTAAAATGTGTTTGTGATTTGACTTTGTTCACTGACACAAATTCCTTAACATTTGAATGTCTTATTGAAAGCCACATAGATGAATCCCTCATCACACAAGAGAGGGAATGAAAAAAACAAATCCCAGAAGCAGGGAATCCCTTTGTGTAAAAGGGCTAGTTTGGGGCATCTTGGTCATGTCCTTTATTAAACCGAACCATTTGCTTTCAAAGCAGAGTTCAAATAGTTTCATTTGAAATTAACAACACACAAGTAGTGCCCTGCAGACAGACCCCACTCCACACCCATTTTTGTAAAAAGCAATGGCATGCAGTGGGTTCGTCCTGCTTGAACCCAATGCTTTGATCACTTTAACAACACTGAATGGACTCACCCCATACTTAGTTTAAATTAATGACAGATGAAGTACACACAAACAGCACATCATGCATGCAACCAACAGGCACACAGGAAAAGCCATATGTGCCTGGGATACAGGCATTATGTACATCCTGTAGCATGTCTTAGTGGGAGGGATTCAGTTTTGGGAGAGGACAACCTTAGATTATTATTTCTTTTAAAAATACGATGGGTTTGACTGCTTAGTTTCCTACCCTTCCTGAGTTTTAATGCTGGAGACTGCAGACAAAGAAAGCCAGCTGAAACTGGATTTTTTGATAACTATTTAACAATTTACTACACTAACATTTGTTTTAGAGAACACCAAGATATTTGCACATTATTACATAGAACTCCAGTCTCCTTATGGGAAGAAAGTTAATTTCTTGCAGTAACAGGAAAATCTTCATCTCTAGAACTTTATTCTGGTTTGTAGCACAGAAAGGCTGGCAATCCTCAGAACTACAGAAGTAAGGCACTTGTCCTTGTAAAGGCAAAGGTTCCCTTGCTCGAAAGCCAGTCGAATCCGACTGTAGGGTTGCGGTGCTCATCTCCATTTCCAAGCCGAAGAGCCAGCGCTGTCCGAAGACGTTTCCGTGGTCATGTGGCCAGCATGACTAAACACCAAGGCGCACGGAACGCTGTTACCTTCCCACCAGTGTTCCCTATTTAAAAGGTAAAGGTTCCCTTGCTCGAAAGCCAGTCGAGTCCGACTCTAGGGTTGCGGTGCTCATCTTCTCAGGAAGGAGGGCTCCAGAGGAAACTGATTTATGCCGCAGCCAAATCGCTCGCTCACCACTTTTATGCCAGTAGCTCACACAGTAGAATATTTTGCTCACAAGACTCTACAGCTTAGAGGGAACATTGCTTCCCACCGCAGTGGTACCTATTTATCTACTTGCAATTTCTTGCTTTCGAACTGCTAGGTTGGCAGGAGCTGGAACTAGAGACGGGAGCTCACTCCGTCATGTGGCACACTCGGGTCTTGAACTGCTGAACTACCGACCTTCCACAGCCTGCAGTTCAGCCTCTTAACCACTTGAGCCACCACAGCTCCTTGTCCTTGAAGAACCCCTAAAAATGTCTACACGGTATATTTATGTCAGCACAACCTTGTGTGCTGATAAAGAGAACTTTTCTCTCTCCCACAATAAAATAATTCAAGGCATCCCACTGAAATTGATCAGTGACACTGATTCATGGAATTTGCTGGCAAGACATACAGTGACAGCCACCTGATGGCTTTAGAAGACAAATTCATAGAGAGTTTATGATTGCTAAGGGATGCCTTCACTTGCAACAGAGGCCTATTGCCTTTTTATCTGGTTCCTGGACTTCCCAAGGGGTATTTGTTTGGCCCTTGTGGAAACAGGATGATAGAGAAGACAGACCTTTGGTTTAATCCAGTATGGCTTCTTACATTTGTATGTGGCATCTGAATAGGATCATCCTAAAAGAAACTTCATGTAGGCAGATTTCTCCCTTTTTACCAATCCTGGTTTAGAAGGATGGCAGGGTATTTGGGAAAGTTTAAAAAATTTGGGGTGATTAGTCAGTTAATAGGAAATTGAGATGTTAATTTGATTATAAGATTAAGATGGAAGGTTAATAGAGTAATAGAGTTGTACTGAGATTGATTGTGATATAATACTGTATGGAATTTTATGTCTCTAATGCCTGGAAGTCACACACGGGTGGTGTTGGTGTTGGACATGTTTTATGAAATAAAATATTATTTTAAAAAAACAACAACAATCCTATCTGATCCTAACACAACAAAATCACAATAACATCTCCCATGCCACTGTATATAGAAGATGCGCCAGCAAAACATGTGTGATGTCAGAGTGATGTCATACCACTGTAATTTCAGTGTCAGTGTAGTATCAGTGCAATAATAATAATAATGATAATATCTTTCGATTTATTAATTGCTCAATCCTGCAGAGCCGCTGGCTCTGAGCGATTTACAGTCACACATATTAACAAGGGACTAACAATGATTCATAGGGGGTAAGGGAGGACAACATATAAATCTTTTTTTAAGTCGCAAACGTTTGCAGCCGACAGGGTTTTGTTTGTTGTTGTTCAGCTGTAGACTTAGACGTGTTCCAGACGGCATTCACTCAGCTTGGCTTGATGATGTCAGTTTTTCCAGGACTGCTTCGAGTCTCAGCGTCGCACTGCCACCGCCTGGCCGGTGATCTTTCCAGGCTTCCGAGCTGGACATTCCATTTTGCCGGCTAATACCTCCCCCCACGGGGGGGGGTTAGTGTGCCCACCCTCTCTAAGGAGTGGTACCCATTTTATCTACTTGCCAAAGCTTTTGAACCACTGGGTGAACCGCGAGCTAGGGACAAGGCTGGTAGTTCACACCAACGCGGGCTAGAACTGACAGCAGCTCTGTTCAGTTCAGATGTTACCGTAACCACAGGATAAATCCTCTGTGCCACCGCAATGATACTGGGTAGCACTGGGCACACAGTGGGAGATGAGCAGAACTTAGGATAATAAGCATTCTCAGCCCAGGTTCCTGCCCTTGAAATGAGCACAATATCACAACAGCAAAAGATATGAAGCCAACCTGTCCCACTGCCTCCCCCACACCAGATTCCATGCTTCTGCCATCCAGAGGTTCCAAGCAGATTGTACATAAGTCCCACAGGACTTATTGAATGAAAAACACCTTCATATTGAAATACCCTTTTTTATTTTTACATTTGTTTCTTACCATCCCTCCAAGAGACTTGGTCTTTCACCACCACTCCAATATATGAATGAAACAATCCTGCATGTATGGAACCAGTCATATTCAGTCTTTCCCACCTAATCAGTATCCCATTGGGAGGAAGAGTATCAGTTTTGAGAGAAAGACCTCTTCATGTGGTTGTTTAATTCACAGACAGTATTCTCCATTGTGGGATCATACTAGGAGGAACCAGATTCCACCGTGTTCTGATGTAGTCTGCCTGAGTGAAACAGGGATCTGAAACACAAGTTCATTCAGAGGGTAAAATCACACCACTGAGAAATGTCTCCCACACTGCATTTCCATAGGTACTTCACCCCCACCATTAGCCAATGTTGGTATTACTTTCCTAAAGATTGTCCATGGGTGGGGTGGGGTGCAGCAGCCAAGTTCCATGATCAGAAAAACTGCATTTTTTTCTAAGTATGAAACTGGCTCTTGTGAACGGCTATGATTCCTTGCTTTTGCTCAACTAGCCTGTGCTTGGCCAATAGAGACTAGCAGCCAGCTGTGGTAACATCAGCAGTATAGCTTAATCGTAATAATGGAACGACATCATGTGACTTCAGGCTATTCTTTGCCAAGCAAGGAGCTTGCCAGTAAATTGATTACTCTTTTGTTTTAAACTGGCTTCTGTAGGTAACATCTGCTCACCCCGGCCTTTCTGTTGGTGCTTTTTGTGATCTAAGCTGGAACAACCCTTCCTTAATTTTTAAGGTGGCACCGGTCTCCTGTTCCGGTTTCAGACAAGCATGTGTAGGGCCGACCTCAACTTACTATCGACACGTGCGTGTCGCCACTTGCCAGCTCCTACTGAGGCGTACTCGTCCGAGTAAACATTCACAAAAGCGAACTATACGACAGGAGGCGAACAAGCGCTTCCCTACATGGTAGATAACCGAGACCCAGAGCGGACCAACCCCGGCCGGAGGCGGAGCTACTTCCCCGCTTCCCCTTCCTTCGCGTTTCCTAGTCCGTTCCGTGGCTCCGCCCCTACCAGGCGTCACTTCCCTGAAAGCAGCTGAGCGGAAGGAAAAATGGCGGCGCTGGGAGAGCCTGTGCGGCTGGAAAGAGGTGAAGGCGCGGGGAGTGATGGGCCGTGGGAAAGCCAGCCACGCTGCAGGGGAGCAACGGAGGACTCCGGGAGGGATGGGGAGGTGGTGTGCATAGCAGGTGGACCTGGTGGCTTTGGGCAGGGGCGGTCGGTCAGGGCAAAGGGCCCCACAGCCGGCCCAGCACCCCCAAGGGGGCGGGGGGAGCGCCTGCCTGCGAACAAGAGGTGCCTGACCGGCTTGGCAGGGCAAGGCTCGTCCTGTCGCTCGCAGAGCGAGGTGAGATCGGGCGGGGCGGCCGTGCGCCTAGCTAAAGAGGCCGTCTCTCTTCTTGGGCTTGGGTGGCCGTGGTGAGGTGGTGACCCCTTGGCCGTCGGCGTTTTTGTGGTTGTTCAGCCGCACAGTCGAGTCCGACTCTTCGCGACCAGATCCCGCCAGTCTTCCGCCGTCCTCTGAAGTTGTCTCAACTTCATGTTCGTTGCATTTATGACACTGTCTCACCATCTCATCCTTTGCCGTCCCCTTCTTCTTTGACCTTCAATCTTTCCCAGCATCAGGGTCTTCTCCAGGGAGTGCTCCCTTCTCATTTGGTGGCCAAAGTATTTGAGCTTCGGTTTCATTATCTGGCCTTCCAGGGAACAGTCAGGGTTGATTTCTTTTAGGATTGACTGATAGGGTTGACTTATTTTGTCTTCTTGCAGTCCAAGGGACTCTCAAGAGTCTTCTTCTCGGTGTCCTTCATGCTCAGTCAGCTTCTGGCATTGGAGGAGAAGTCTCATGGTTGAAGGAGGGGGTTCTTGCTAGTGGTAGCACCGCTGTAGACATAGGCTGTTCTGGGCCCAGGCAGGCAGGCGTGGCTCCCCTGTCCTCTGTTCCTCATCTGTCCCCCTCCTTTGCCCCTCGCTCTTCTGCACTCCTTTCAAAACAGCTCCCTCCTCTGGTTGCCTTGCCAGGGCTTGGAGCCACCCGTTGTCAAGAGTGGGTGACTAAAGAACAGCACTAAGCCTTTCAAATCAGTTGTCCATCTTCAAAGCAAATTAACTGTTCCTTTGAATGCTGAACTCCAAAATTGGGTTTAAAACAATGAACTTCAGATCTAGCGTTCTAAGGCTCTATGAAATACTCTGGGAGTCAAAGCAGATTGGTGGTGTTTATTTAGAACTGACAGGAGTGGAGACTCTTAATTTGTAGTGGTGCATATATGTAGTTGTTGTTTTAATTTAGCACTATACAGATTTTTAAGTTTACACATTTTTAAGCACTGGCATCAAATTTGTGGTGGCTTGTGATTTTTCTAATCTTCTGAATTAAATGTATTATTTTAGTTTATGAACATGTGAGACTACCTAAAGCTGGATCAGATAATTGGCTTGTCCAATCCACAGGTACATACTGGCGACAGTTCTCCAGGATCTAAGGCAGAAGTCTTTCCCATAGGAAAGCATGTGACCTGTATTGCTTTTTTCTGACCTTACATTTATGTAATGAAAGGATATCCTTTTCTCAGACTTTAGTTCAATGAGTGAGACAGTGTCTGCCTGCCTGCCTTCCGTACTATGACACCTCCCCCCCTCAGTTTTACAGACTTTAACCTTTCACTACTGAGCTGTCATAAACTGAGGTGCAAATGGTCGAGCACTAACAGCACTGATTTTACTGGGGTAATATTTCTGATGGTGCCTTAAAGTCATTGAACTGGCCTTGTTGCAAACCATTAAGCCTCTGTATTGGTTCTTCCACCATCTTGTGAAGTAGAAATAACACAAACACCCCTCACGTTGCTACAGGTATTTAGAGATTTATACACCTCCCCCATCTTGTAAAGTGGAAATAACACCCCTCATGTTGCTACAGGTATTTAGAGATTTATACAGTTTTTCTGCCTAATGGGGACCCAAAGTAGTTTACAACATTGTTCCCCCCTCTTCCACATTATCTGTGGGGCAAGCTAGGTTGAGAGATAGTGACTGGACCAGCCTCACCCAGTGAACTTCCATGACAAGTGGAGATTTGTACCTGGGTCTCCCAGATCCTAACCTGACATTCTAACCGCTAACATCGCAAACAGGTAATACTTGTAACAATTCTAAATAAATTGCTTTCGTTTCACATTGAAATCAGTGTGAGTAGACTGGAGTAATTCTGCTCAGGATTGTACTGTTAGTGGGTCAGGCTTGATTTAAATATCAGGCTGTCAGAGTAGAACAACTTCCTTGTGCGTTTTTGTATAGGCTTGGGGTCTTTATTTAAATTATTTTGCTAATTGTACAAAGCAGCCACATATGCTTAGTGCGCATGCCATAGATCTGTAGCCCTTGGAGACGTGCTGGTGTGCTAATTGGGAGCATACAAGTGCTTTGCACAGGTCGCAGCACTGTTTCAATGAGATCTGGAGCCTGTGCTTTGCCAGCTGACTTTTAATCTAGGCATTATTAATATATGAAACCAAGAGGGACATTGTTTTCCAAATGATTTTGTTTTCAAAATTACTGTCTTTTCCGGCTTATTTTATTCAAATGATAGATATGTCAGCTCTGAGCCTGATGTGAGCCTTTCTTGTGTCTTTCTGTCCATCTGTGCCCCCCCCCCATCCAACAAAGGACTTTCCTTCTGATATGACAGAATCACAAGTCATGGTATTTGTATCCAAAATGGAAACTAGCTTGCCATACAGTTAAGCTCTAGTATTGGATTTAATAATGCTCGCCATGCAATTCTATGCAAGTGATTCGCTAATTTCAGTGTGCTTAGACTGGAGTAATCAGTGTAGTGCACTATTAATTCTGATGAAGTTAATGCAATAGAATGGGGTTAAATTCAAGCCTTTAGCAAAACACTGTGTTTGATCAGGTTGCACAAGGCAACTGTTGAAGAGAGCAGCAGAGTAGAGACTAGGAAGAGGTGTTGGATGTTTTCTGTTACAATTTTGCATTTTTTCAAGATTTCAGTTGTCAAAACTGGCATAGGTAGTAGTTTGGGAAACAAGCCTAGATTCATGTGTCCTGGTTACTACTTTGTAATTCAGATCTGATGTTTTGGTTTGTACTGAATTTAAACGGGGCATTTTGCACTGAGGAATATGCTGCTTAAGTAGAAATGTGTATCAGGGGGCCTTGATGCCTGCTGTTTGTGTTCCTTACCCCAAAACTTGTTCATTACAGCAGCTGTTTTTCACAGTAGATTAGCTGCTGTGTCTGTTGTGGGGAGGGGAAAGGAGTTTGTAAGCCGCTCTGTGACTCCCTTGGGTAGTGAAGGGTGGGGTATAAATCCAATCTCTTCTCCTTCTCTAAATCACTACTTTAACATGATCCTCTGCTTAGCATCATTTTCTTTTTAAGTATTGCTAATTAGAGTCATGGACAAAGTGCAATGCATTCATCAATGGCTACTTGCTGTGGTGACTAAATGGATTTAAAAACAGTAAACTGTTGAATACCAGTGCTAAGAGACACTGTTTACTCCAGGATAACCACTTGGCTACTCTGTAAAGTAGGATGTTTGATTATAGATTGCGGACCTGAACCAACATGCAAACTGTTATGTTTTCTTCATTGCATTATTCTGCCACTCTTCTGAAACAAACCTGTCAAAATAATTTGGTCCTTTGGGGAAAGACATTGTTACTGTGTTAACCCAAAATGTAGTGGGGAAAGTCCTCTTTTTCAGGGAGGGAATTCTAAAGAAGCCTGCTTAAACTAGTATATATATTTTTATTATTCTTGGCTGAAGTTCCTGGTAGTGTAGAATTGCTGCTGCACATACATGGGCAATTCCTTTATCATATTAACTTTTTCTGGTATTCTTCTTTGGGGGGATGTCTGCTGTCTCTCAGCCTCCTCTATATAGCCTAACTTGTTTGTGGTGACAGAGGCCCCTCCTTTTTCAGCTCTTTGACATTATATCAGAATGGATTTGAGGCTGTTTATTGTATCCCTTTTTGCATGGCTGAGATTGAAAGTGATGATGCTAGTTGATTATTTCAGCCTGGATATGGCAGTGAGAACATTCTGTGTAAAAATCCAACATGGCATTATTTGGACCATTATTTACAATGGTTGCTATTGGTGGTAGCACAGACTAGCTAGCCATGTTAAACGATTCAACACCTATAGTGCCTAAGAAAGATGTCATTTCTGTTTTAAGCCCTGGTTTATACAATAACATTTCCTCATAAATTCTAATTCAGTATTTTCATGCTGGAATCTCCCTATGAACTTCCCAGTGCCGTATAGTGGTTAAGAGCGGTGGACTCGGATCTGGAGAACCATGTTTGAGTCCCCACTCCTCCACATAAAGCCAGCTGGGTGACCTTTGGCCAGTCACCGTTCTCTCAGAGCTCTCTCAGCCTCACCTACCTCACAGGTTGTCTGTTGTGGGGAGAGAAAGGGAAGACAATTGTAAGCCACTCTGAGACTCCTTCAGGTGGTGGAGAGCAGGGTATAAAAACTGACTCTTCTTCTGTGAAGTTTCTTTTTGGGTTTTTTGGGGTATTTTTTAATATATGCATGTGTGTGTGTGCACGCACCTGGAAGTCATCTGTGAAGTTTCTTTTTGGGTATTTTTTAATATATGCTTGTGTGTGTGTGCACGCACCTGGAAGTCATGGCGACCTCTAGTGACTGACCCCTACTAGGGGCCTGGAAGATATTCAGAGAGGTGGCTAAATAAAGCCTGCCCCTGTCTCCCGCCTCTGGTATTTCAAGGAGGTCTCCCATCCAAGTCCTTGCCAGAGTTGACCCTGTGTTATGTCTTGTAAATAATACCTCCATGTTAGTCTTCAGATCAGTCTTTATTGCTCTCAGTCACAGAAGTTTAAAACAGATCTCACAGCTGCAATCACTCCCACTTCCTAGCCCTGACTTACATACAATCCTCTTAAAGAAACATACACCACATCTTAGCTTCCGAGATCGGGCTTGCCTGGGCTATCCAGGTCAGGGCTTCTGTGAAGTTTCTTTATAACTGAACTGAGTGTCAGCATTCTTCTGTAGAGCATCCTGGTAGACTGACATGTTCTCCTTCTGTTCCCAAATGTTTTCATATTGAATCTCAACTGGAGTCCATTAATTTTTTTCTGTACAGACTGAACTATATGTCCTTTGTAGACAGCAAAAGCGCATTGTTTATAGATGATTCTGTGTATCACTTTGGGGAATGAACAAGTGGATGGGACCATAATGTCATGACGTGGTGTTATTAGATCCTTTAATAGAGTTGTCTGGTTGATGCGGGGATAACATTAAACTGTTGCCAGTATTTGTATTTATTTATGTATTCATTTATAGTCTGGCTTTCTTGCTTAGATTCAAGGTGGATTATAAAAATTAATTCAAACAAACGGCAGTAAGCAGTACAGTAGTACTAGCATTACAGAATTGGAAAACAGTGCAAAAATACCTCTAAGACACCACTATAATGCAGAAAATAGGTTACAAAGGTAGAAGACAATGAAGTAAAAGGAAGGTGATACATGCAATAAACACTGCAAGACTACCAACCTATTCCTTTATAAAAGTAATGTCCTGAGCTGTTCCATTATACTATTGTCCAGGGTTAGTTGTAGATCAATAATGATACATTGAAATGGTTGAGCTGGGGACTATAGATGACAAGTGGGGTTTTGGTCTCCTTCTCACTGAGGCCTGGCCAGTAGTAGTCTCTCTCTCACCACAAATCTGGCCTTGTCGGTCTGCTGCTTGACCTAGTTGAGTGGGTGCTGCACTTTTAAGAATGTTTTTTGAAGTGTAAATTCCTGTCCAAGGAACTGGAATACATACCACTGTCTTGTCATGATTGGCTGTAAACAGTAGATAGTATGTTCTGGATGGTAACTAGAAATATGGAGATATGTAGTACAAATTTATTTATTAAATTTATATGCTGCCTCTCACTGCCAGGTGATCTCAAGGCTGCTAACGGCAGTTAAACTATTAACAAATGTTAATAGTTAAAATTTTAATAAATCTCAGTGTAAAACATAATACAAATAAAACTAAAAAGTAGCCCACATAAGCAAACCCAACTCACTAAAAAAATTTTTTTTTTGGGGGGGGGGGTTATGTTGGAAGAGGCGATCTGTCAGGTATGAAGGTCCCAGAATGTTTAGGGTTTTAAAGGTAATTGCCAGCACCTTGAATCTTATCCAAAATGCAATCAGTAGCGAGTACAGCTGTTTCAAGACAGGGTAGATACAATGTCTCCAAGGAGGACCAGTCAGCAATCTTGCTGGTGCATTCCCAACTACCTGTAGTTTCTGGAGCGCCTTCAAGGGCACGTTACAGTCGTCTAAGCAGACAGTGATTGTGGCATGAATCACCATGGCTAGGTCAGAATGGGACAGATATGGAGACAGTTGGTGGGCTTGACACAGATAGAAAAACACGGTCCTTGCCACTGCTGACCCCTGCTTGTCGAGGAACAAGGAAAAGTCAAACCTAAGCTCTTAACAGAGTCTACTGATAAGAGTTGGCCCCCTTTCCTTTTCTTTGTACCCTTAGAAGCTCATTGATTCACAAATCTTGAGCAGCAAAAGACACATTTCTTATTTTTTAGGTGCAGGGGTTAAAAGGACTGATACAAACTTTGCAGTTGCTAGAGTTGGACCCCATCACGAGCCGGGAGCTGAAGTCTCCCTGGATGTCCAGACCTTCCCAGCCAGATGATCCCTGTCTTAGATGGATTTAATTTTAGCCAGCTCTGCTTCAACCAGTGAACCATGGCCTCAAGGCAATGGGCCGGATATGCCAGTGCAGAGTCCAGCTTTTTATCCAGCAAGGAGGAAGAGCTGGGTGTCATATGCATTTTGGTGGCATCCAACCCAGACCTCCTAATCAGCTCAGATAGAGGGTGCATATATATACATACATACACACACACATTGACGAGAGAATTGCACCGTGCAGAACGCCACACTTGAGAGAGTGCTCAGTGGAACACTCATCCCCAGCCACTATCGTCCAATGGTGTCCCTGGAGGAACAAAAAGAACTATGCAAAGGCGGTCCCACAAACCCCCAGTGGGGCCAGGCGTTCGACCAGGATCGAATAATCAACTGTGTCAGATGCTGCTGACAAGTCCAATAAAATCAGCAGCGCAGACCCCCCCCCAATCCAATTGATGGCAGAGGTCATCCATCAAGGCTGCTACTGGAAGGGGTTGAGTTCCAATGTCTCATCCAGGAGCTCCTGAGGCTGTTCTGCCACTGCCCTCTCAATCACCTTCCCAAGATAAGAAAGATTTTATGTTGGGCAGTAATTGGCTAGGTTCTCAGGATCTAACGATCGTTCCTTGAGAAGGGGCCTGCCTAACTGACTTCCTTCAAGGACCTAGGAGAGCAACTCTGGGAGAGAGAGAAAAATTAATTATCTCTTTCACGGGTTCTCCAACCAACAGCAAGATCTAACCAGCCATGAGGGGCAGGGATCCAAGGGGCAGGTTGTTGGCTGTAGAGCAGACAGGATCCCGTCAATATCAGCAGACCAGAGCTGTTATTGTTTTGTTCATGAGTCCAAACAACAATTGAATGTGAATGAAATAACGCAAATTTTCAAATTTATATTTGTTCTATATTTAGAATACCTATTCTTAAATGCCTCAAATAATTAAAATGGCTTACATTCAGAGAGTCTCAATTACAAAAGGTAGTTGTTTGGGAGATAGAATAATCGGTACTCAGAAGTAATGGTGAAATATTGTAATAGCAAATATAGGATATTGTGGCTTAAGCCCAGTTTGCAAAACAGTTATGAAGAAATGGATGCATTGATAGATTAGAATGGATCTTGGTTTTTACAGCGCTGATGTCTCAAAGTCCTGAGTAATTCTTTGATTTTTACAAAAGAACTAATAAAACCATTCATAGGATACAATAAAATAAGACTTGAATATTATTTTTATTACTGCTGTCTTTTGGGGGCTCCAGATAGGGCCAAAAGGTGGCATGCAAATCACCTAAATAATTAAATATGCTATGGCAGATAGTTCCCCTGAAGATTTGAATGGCCCCTGAGAAGCTCTGCTTATCTCACACTTAACCTCAACTTCTTGCCCTAAAAAAAGGTAAAGGTTTCCCTTGCTCAAAAGCTAGTCGAATCCGACTCTGGGGGGCGGTGCTCATCTCAGTTTCCAAGCCGAAGAGCCAGCACTGTTTGAAGACATTTCCATGGTCCTGTGGCTGGCGTGACTAAACACTGAGGCCCATGGAACACTGTTATGCTAACTGACAGTTGATTCCCCCCTTCCCCCCATTGCCGATGTTTAACACTGAAGAATACTCACCGTGTAGTTGTGGTGACATGGGTGAGATAGCTTAAATCCTGATCATTTTCTTTCATGAGGTACTTTTGTTTATGGCTGGTAAAACGTGCTATAATGTAGTATTTAAGTCTTAACCAGCTACCAGCAATTGCCTTGCTTAACATTTCCAAGGATACAGTTATCTCCTATCCTCTGTCAAAATGGTATTCAGGGCAGTTCATAAAGTGAAAAAATGGAACAATTGAAGAATACAACATAAAAACAGCAATAAAAAAGTCAGCAGGATACAATGTGGTCTCATCTTCCACCAGAGGCCCTCTAGAAAAGTAAAGTCCTTACAGATCCCTAGAAGTTCAAGAGTGAAAGAGCTAGACAGGTTTTTGGGGCAGGAAGTTCAAAAACTGGGGGCAGGGGGAGAGACTACTGAAAGAGTTCTGTCCTGCCTGCTCATTAATTTCATGTCATTTACGGCAGGTACACAGAACAGGCCACCAGTGGCTGATCTCATAAACCTGCCAATAATTTATGTGCAAAGATGGTCCCTCGGATACCAGGTCCAAGGCCATTTAGGCTCAAAATCTTTATTATGTATTATTTTCTAGCCTCCTGGTAGTCATTACAATAACTTACAGTAACTTCCATATTTGTTTTGGACATCATCTTATTCTTTGTTCCTCAGTCACTCAAGGGGAATTAAACAGTCCTTGCCAAGGGTATGACAGCCTGACACTTGGACTCAGCTGTTGACTTCTGCTACCTGTCATGCAAAGCCTCTGTGTTTTGATTTCTAATCTTCAAAGCCCGAACATTGGGATATATTATTTTTTGCTCAGTTCTTTTGATGGGTAGCAGCAGCAACAACAGAAGACTTAATGATTTCCATGCCCAGTGGTAAAACTTTTGACAACTGCTTGCTAAGTAGATGCGAGATCCTATGATAGATCCTGAGTATGGAATGCAGCAGAAGAAATCAGAGTTCTGTTGTGTGAGACCTCTCGCCAAGCCATTTCTCTAACTGTAAGCCTATTTCCAGCTCTGAAAGGTGAGAGCAGGGCAAATTCCAGCACATACTGTGGTAACTCTTTGAATGAAAGACTTACAACTTCCATTATGGGAACTAATTCCACTTCATTTAATGCAGGCACACAGAGCGGGACACCAGTGGCTGATCTTATGAACCTTCCCAAGATTTATGGGGAGCCTGTTTTTACTAAATATTTATGTAGTGAGGTTAGGATAGGTATCATCAGCTGCTACCCAGTGATATTGTAAAACCTATAGAATGGAAAGGGTATCCTGTCTAAAAGGATTGTTCAGGAATTCGATACCTGACAGCAGAATATAGTTGAATAATTTCCTTTTGCTCTTTGAACCCGTTCTTAGATTGGATCCATCAGCAGAAGACAGTGATAACTGTGCATTTCCCCCACATTTCCCTTCCCCTAGGAGTCCTTTCCAACACCGGGAACTATAGCCACTTACGATAGCTTGGATGCTTTGGGAAGCATTATTCCCCCCACCTTCTCTAAAATATCATGGTGCTTCTGTTCATCTCATGAATCTTCCTGTCTTTCCTGCAATCTTTTCCACACCTGTTTTGCTGCAGTGTTTTGGGAAGAATCACAGCAAAGTCAGGATGGCACCCATGTGGATGGGAAAGGCCAGATCTTCTAGGTCCTACCCACATTTGCAGCATTTCCCCGGCCCCAGTCCCTCATGGCCATGTCTCGTTCTGTGACTGGAGGAATCTGCCCTTTACCATGTTACACAGCCTTCCGTATGTCAGGTTTTCTGACGCTTCAGCTTTCATCCGTTCCTGTTAAATATTCAGGATCTAGAAACTTACTTTATTAAGAGAATGAAAGCTGGGAATTCAGGAAACCTGGTAGAAAGAATGTTTTTAGCGCTATAACAATATTCAATTTGCGGATTTAGAAGAAAGGAAAAACTCCCTGGTGTTAGGGAGGGTTGCCTGCGTGTGGGGAACGTGAGGAAGCCTGCCATGGGAAAGCCCCATTTTTGCTGCACTGTCCCGGCAAGCCTGTTCCTGTATGGGAAACATGTTTATTCTTGGGATCACTGGACTTGAGTGGGCTAATAGCTGCACGAGCCTGGAGGCTTCAGTGAAGAAAGCGGTAAGGGACAAAATAAGAACATAAGAACATAAGAGATGCCAATGTTGGATCAGGCCAAAGGCCCATCCAGTCCAACACTCTGTGTCACACAGTGGCCAGAAATACCAGGTGCCATCAGGAGGTCCACCAGTGGGGCCAGGACACTAGAAGCCCTCCCACTGTTGACCCCCCCAAGCACCAAGAAGGCAGAGCATCACTTGCCCCAGAGCCCCTATCTATACCTTGTGGCTAATAGCCACTGATGGACCTCTGCTCCATATGCCTATCTAATTCCCTTTTGAAGCCGTCCATGCTTGTAGCCGCCACCACTTCCTGTGGCAGTCCTCTGTAATCCGTTTTCCATCAGTGCAGCTGATGTGTTCCCTTTTTCTTATGGGAATTTGGATTTATAGGAAATAAAAATGGTAGTAAAACTGTAGTCAGAAACTTTAAAAAGTAGGTGTCTGATTTGGAAATAGACTTAATTAACATTTGAGGCATGGTCCATAAGGGTTGCCGGTCTCCCCGCTTAATGGTCATCTTTGAAAAACTGATGGGTACACCAGCCAATCCCTTCTGGGTGCGTTCAGACGCAGCCTTTACAACGGATTCTGTGCCGGTTGAAATCGATGTACCTACCGGCGTTCAGACGGGGAACATCTGTCTTCCCACTCTATC
This sequence comes from Gekko japonicus, assembly GCF_001447785.1. NCBI lineage: Eukaryota > Metazoa > Chordata > Lepidosauria > Squamata > Gekkonidae > Gekko > Gekko japonicus. The sequence continues at coordinate 512,105 of NW_015175398.1, read as the reverse complement.
CGTTATAAAGAGCTGTACACCGTTGCGCATTTCTGCCGGCATAAACTGCACCGGTTCCAATCGGTGCAGTTTCTGCCGGCAGAAAGCTCCCGTCTGAACGCACCCTCTGTGTTTTAAGCTTTCAAATCATGTCAACTTTCAAATGTTCTCCTAATGAAAAGAATCAACGTAACAGAATAATGGGAATACATGAGATTTGCACCACTTGAATGGAGTACAGATGTGGGACAGAGTGCAAATGATTAGAACTGGGTAAAGAACTGACGGGAAGATACACCCTAATTCAAGGGAAATCATACTTAAGGCTTAGAGAAGCCAATGGTGATCGGTTCAGGCCTCACTGAAATAAAGAAAACTGAAGGAGACAAAAGGTATTGGAGTGTTCTGTGAAAGGAAAGTCTGGATGCAGTTCCATTTGTAGTGCTTGGAATAGGAAAGACCCTTCAAGGCTATCATAGAAACGAATAATGGCAATTGAGTAGTAAAATGTAGTCATTCGTGTTATGTCCCCCTCTTATCTTTCTTCAGACATTTGTCGGGCTATTGAGTTGCTGGAAAAGCTACAAAGGAGTGGAGAAGTACCACCACAAAAACTGCAAGCTTTACAAAGAGTCCTTCAAAGTGAGTTCTGTAATGCTGTGAGGGAGGTAAGTTTTATTTCAGAATACACACAGTGAATAGCACAAGATGTTCCCTGACTTAAAGTAACACAAGCAGGTTATATTTTTGTTGTTCAGTCGCACAGTCGAGTTCGACTTTTTGCGACCCCATAGACCACATCACACCAGGCCCTCCTGTCCTCTGTCATCCTCCAGATTCTGTTCAACTTCATGTTCGCTGCATTGATAACACTGTCTAACCATCTCATCCTTTGCTGTCCCCTTCTTTTATCTTCAATCTTTCCCAGCATCGGGGTCTTCTCCAGTGAGTGCTCCCTTCTCATTTGGTGGCCAAAGTATTTGAGCTTCATCTTCAGGATCTGGCCTTCCAGGGGACAGTCAGGGTTCATTTCTTTTAGGATTGACTGATTTGATCTCCTTGCACTTCAAGGGACTCTCAAGAGTCTTCTCCAGCACCATAATTTGAAAGCAACTATTCTTTGGCACTCGGCCTTCCTTGTGGTCCAACTCTTGCAGCCATACATTACTACTGGGAATACCATTGCTTTGACCATACGGACTTTTGTTGGCAGGGTGATGTCTCTGCTTTTTATTATGCTGTCTAGGTTTGCCATCGCTTTCCTCCCAAGGAGCAGGCGTCTTTTAATGTCATGGCTGCAGTCACCGTCTGCAGTGATCTTGGATCCCAGGAACGTGAAGTCTGTCACTGCTTCCACGACTTCCCCTTCTGTTTGCCAAGGAGTGATGGGGCCGGATGCCATGATCTTAGTTTTTTGATGTTGAGTTTGATGTTGAATTAGTTAAAAGATGGCGATACGCTCCTATCCTTGAACTCAAAAGCAGTTTCGTTTTCTAAAGGTATACGAGCATGTGTATGAAACTGTGGACATCAGCAGTAGCCCGGAAGTACGAGCGAATGCAACAGCCAAGGTAAGAACCCTGTTCAAGCTAATGAAAGGAAGTTTCTATAAGGGTAGCTTTATAAAAAAATAGTCTGGCCTGTGGTAGCTTCAAGTTAGGACTGTGTTACTACACTTCTTAACAGGTTCATCAGAACTTACCAATTATTTAGAAAAACAATGGGGCCAGATCAGAATCTTGGGATTAATACAGAACAAAGAATGGAAAGACTAGTAGACTTCTAAATGGGAGAACGGAAGAGGATCTCTTAGCCAAAGACAAAGGTCTCCCAGTGGGTTTTAATGCACTGCAGCAGCTGATCTTTACAAACGCATCCACAAAGCAGCAGTAAGCGTCTGGCTAGCTCCCTATCCTTTGTGCACAGGGTGCTAACATGGCATTCTTGCCTGGGCTTGAGCCAAGCTAGGCATTACAGTGGCCACAGGTCCAACTCGTGATCACCAACACCATTTTAGAAAGAATTTGGCCATTTAAAATGCTACAAGGGTACAGTACTGATTGGGCCTACACTTGGAAAGGTACCGGGGGTGTGTGTGCAAGATTGCCTGGTCTCACTGCATCAAGAGGATTGGGCCCTTGCACCATTTTTAAATGGCAAAATCCTTTTCCAGAATGGCATTAGCAGCCACAGTTCAGACTTATGGCCACCGTAATGTGTAATTTGGCTCTTAATGTATTGTTTAGTAGCTGATAGCTCGGAAAAGCAGAAATAGGGAGGAAGAAAGTGCTGATTAGTTTGGGATTGTCAGAAGCTGAGTCCAGACTCTTTAGGATTTTGAAGGGGGTGAGGGGTGTACTGCTAGTCTTTAGCATTGATTTCAGAGGGATAGCTGTATTAGCCTATTGCAGAACAATAACAAAAAAGCCCAGCGACACCTTGTAGACTAACAACATTTATTCCAGCATATGTTTTCTGACTCAGAACAAACTTTCTTAGATGGAAGATCCAAGAATCCTTAGTGCGTTCTGTTGTTTCCTATTACAGTAATCCACAGTACCGTTCCCATTTAGGGCTGCTTTCTATAAAATGTTTTGTACTTGGTTTCTCGTGCCCAAGTTAAAAATGTATGGTGTTGTGTTTTATGAAGAGCACATGTGTGTGTTAATTGTAGTCTTTGCTTTCAAACAGCATGCCAGTGGGAACAATCACTCCTCTCTGTGCATGCATCTTGAAAGAGAATACATTTATAATGTGTGTGTGTGGTTTTGTCTGGATAATCGAGTCAGAGTACAAAACATCTCTTAAAAAGTGACCATGAGATTAACATAAATTCTGCCAAAGTAGACAGATTCAACAAGATATTTTGAAATGTTTGGAATTAAAATGAACAGTGTGAAGTGTTTGGGGGGAAAAATTAAGGATTTCTATTTTGCAGGCCACTGTAGCAGCCTTTGCTGCCAGCGAAGGTCATTCCCATCCCAGAGTTGTTGAGCTGCCAAAAACGGAAGAAGGGCTTGGATTCAACATCATGGGAGGCAAAGAGCAAAATTCTCCAATCTATATATCCCGAATTATCCCAGGTGGTATTGCTGATAGACACGGGGGATTGAAGCGTGGAGACCAGCTTCTTTCTGTAAACGGAGTGGTAGGGATGGAATTTAACTTCCACTTGTAGTAGCTACTTCTGACCACTTGGGGGCATTGTTTGTTTGTTCTTGGAGCAGGAAACAGAGGTTCAGCTCTTTGTAAAGGGAAACAAGTTGAAAGATGGTCCTGGAATGTATTTCTAGACTTCTAGAATTAGGCCCCATTTTTATTCCCCCCAGATACCAATATTGATATTTTCTATGCAGGAGTACCTTAAAAGATACCAGGTGTTTCCTGTACAGTCATACTGTCAGAAAAGGAGGACATCTCTATTAATGAATTTGAAGGTTTCACCCCAGACAAGGAGGAATAGGGCAGAATATGCTCCTGTGTCTGGCCAAATAATTGAAGAATGCAAATATTTATTGATCTTAAATCTCTTAAATCAGTACCTAAGAGGGGTACCGATTGTGTAGATAAACAAATGTATTTTCAGGACTCTAAAGAGCTGTGACTTCAAAATGACCCTCCACCCACAGATAAGAATGTACACTCCAGTACAAAAGGGATTGCATACAGGTGGCCTTGCGGGCACGGAAGAGAGCCTATTAGCATCTTTTGGTGCTTTGCCATTAAAAGAACAGGATGACATGTTACAGTGATTACAAAGGCTGATGTCTACCCTGTGTGATATTAAAATACAATCTGATTGTAAATTGGAAGAACAACCCTAGCCAGTAGAGTTGTCACCCTGGGATGAGAGATCACTTCTGCCTCCAAGCCCTTTCAGACTCAGGTTACTAGATGGTACAGTTGGGGACCCAGCTTTTAAGGGGGGGGGGGGAATGATTGACTCAAAGTACTGTCCTGGAACATGACTGGGTGGGATGCTAGGATGATGACAAGTGATGTTTAAAAAAATTCGATCAGATGTGACCAAGTTTTACTCCAGGAAACTTGGGCAAAGGTTAAGGTTTATGTTTCTGGTTTTACCTCATACTCATTGCCTGCAGTTGATACTGGGGGAAATGGGAGGTGCTCTGGAGGGCTGATCTGCTTAATCTCAGTAAACGTCAAAGTGAAGGTGACTGAGCTGTCTAATAGCTCCCCATATGCAATGGCGTTCTTCTTGGAGTTCAAGGAACTTTCTGTAATTTTGATGACTATTTATTTCCTGCCATATGTTCACAAGCTTAAGATCTCTCAGTGCTGGAACCAGTTAGATGTCTGTTTAGAGAACTTGGTTAGGCTTCGTCCAATTACCCCAGTAGTATTGGCTGGGGACTTTAATGCTAGGGTTGGGGAGGCAAATGAGGCACTTTTTTGAAACGCTTTAAATTCTGATAACAGGTATTCCAATTATGAATTATAGAAGATCCAAAGATAGGGAAATTAGGCGCTGGTAGATATTTTGCATCCTTATTATCAAAGAATGATCTAGTGATATTAAATGGATGCACTCAGTTAGATGAAAAGGGAGATTATGCATGTATAAACCATAAAGGGGCAAGTGTAGTGGATTATTTTGTTGCTTCTGCCGATCTTCTTAAAGAATTGAAATCTCGGAAGTAATAGATTACCTAGGTGGTGATCACTATCCAGTGCATTTATGACTACATTTACGTATTTGTCACTTCGTACCTTCTGTAACGAAAATAGCCCTAGACACATAACACTTTAAGACCACTGAGGTGGCATGAAGCTATGGAAGAGAAAGTGAAAGAATATGGGAAATATGGAACTTCTTACTGAATTAGTTGACCTGTTCCAGCCTGTACTGGTAACAGATGGACTAAAGGTAGGGATGCCAGTCCCCAGGTGGGGGCAGGGGATCCCCTGATTTTTCGGGTTTCCCCCAGACAGTGGCCAGCTGGCTGGCAGGGGAAGCCCCATCCCCAACCGTCATCTGTGGCCCCACTTGAAAGCTCAAGTGGGGGCCACCTGCTTATGCTCTGCAAGTAACAAATCCACTGGTTGCAGGGCAGGCATGTGCGGTGCCCACTTTCCCCCCCAACCATTTAAAGATTGGCGGAAGAGCTCCGTTTTACAGGCCCTGTGGAACTGTAGGAGGTCCCACAGGACCCTGATGTCATCCGGGAGCTTATTCCACCAGTGTGGAGCCGCCACTGAAAAGGCCCTGGCTCTAGTAATGGCCAACCTGGCGTCTCTCGGGCCAGGGAGACTCAGGCAGTTCTGTGTCCCTGACCTCAGTGTTCTCTGGGGCACATATGGGGAAAGGCGGTCCCTCAAGTAGACAGGCCCCCAACCATATAGGGCTTTAAAGGTCAAAACCAGCACTTTGAAACGAATCTGGTAAGCTATTGGCAGCCAGTGCAATGTCTTCAGCACAGGCTGGATGTGGTCTCATATATACAAACTATATGAAGGAATCTGTATAACAGATAACCTTTTAAGGTCATGTGGATACATTCCAACATAATTCCTGTGGCACAAAATAATGCTGTGGAAGTTATCACATTTGGCTACTGAAATGTATAGCCCCACCCAAGGGAATGTGAGATACTCATACTGATTACAGCAGTTCCTTCACCTACAGCATGCATATGTGTGCTGCAATGCTAAATTTATAAAGATCAGGAGCCAGATGTGATTCCCTTCTAGTTTTGAGTATATTATAATATTCTGATGTAAGAGGGAAAGGTTTCTAATTAGCTGTAGAGATTTCTCAGTCTCAGAGAGAGACCTGTCAGCTGATATAATTGAGCACCATTCGCTTGATTTCAGGCTATTGCTGATTCTGTTTTAGTTTTAAAGAATACCCAGTGCTCCTTGCTGCTGTTGTGTCTTGGCTGCTGCTTGTAGAATATCCTAGAGTTGATTGACAGTTGTAATTGGGATCTGGTTTCTGAAACAGTTCTTTAATTTTTTTTGTGGGGCCTGTTGACAGATGAAATCTATGGAAATAGTTTGATTTCCACCGTGATTGACAGCTGCAACTGCTCTGATTCCAGCGATATCGAACTGAGTGATGACTGGGCTGCGAAAAAGTCTCCCAAAATCACTAGAGCTAGCAAATCACCCAAACTTCCCAGGTAATCATTTTGGCCTTTTAAAAACCACATCTTCCTTTTCTTTGAATGTTTGTATTTTTGTTACGGCAAAAGGGCATCATATATAGTTAGAACAAA
>NW_015175398.1:500957-505660 GCF_001447785.1 Gekko japonicus | reverse complement strand
GGGGGGGCTTTTTTGAGGGGTTGCCCCCCCCCCCCCAACTATGTGTTAATACTGTAGAGGACTGGGGAAATGATATAGCACAGAGCCTCATGATCCCAGTCCAAATTGGGATATAATTACAGAATTGATCAGAGATCATTCCTTTTTCTCCATAACATTTGTACCCTGCCTTTTTCCCAGGGAGTTCAAGGCAGAATACCTATTTTCTCCTTGCAACCATCTTGTGAAGTAGGTTATGTCGGGAGAGAGTGGTTGGTGTGAGCTCACGTTGTTTACAGGCACATTGATTCAAAAGTAGAATCCAGAAGCGAAGAACACCATCCATGCAATCTGTCTTTATTAGGACGAACCCAGTGATACACAACCAGGGAGTTCAAGGCAGAATACCTATTTTCTCCTTGCAACCATCTTGTGAAGTAGGTTATGTCGGGAGAGAGTGGTTGGTGTGAGCTCACGTTGTTTACAGGCACATTGATTCAAAAGTAGAATCCAGAAGCGAAGAACACCATCCATGCAATCTGTCTTTATTAGGACGAACCCAGTGATACACAACAGTGTGTAAGCTTTTTGAGTTCAGCCAGGTCTTTGCAGACCAAGTTCTGTGTGTACAACAGTGGGTTTGTTGTTCAGTGACCTTTTTAGCTACCCATGGAGGCATGCTTCTTAATTATGAAGTCACTGTATTGACCAAAACAGAGGTTCATCGCAGTTTTATCTTAATTATCCTTTTTTTTTTTAATCTTGAAAGCCGTTGATTACTTGGTAGTGATAAGATAAAGCAAACTGAAAAGTTGGCTTTTGGTACATATCCAACATTAACTATTTAAAAAACTGCTTTAAGGTCATGGTTATGAATAACAGATAATGGAATATGAGAAACCTTTGTTATTTACTAACAGGATTGTCTTTGTGTGTGTGTGTGTTCATTCCAGAGTGTTGAAGGGGAACATCATGAGAAAGCTGTAGAACTGCTGAAAGCGGCTCAAGGAAAAGTCAAGCTGGTTGTACGATACACACCCAAAGTCTTAGAAGAGATGGAGTCACGGTTTGAAAAAATGAGATCAGCCAAACGCAGACAACAGAATTAATATGGCGCATATAACTTAATGAGAAGCATGATCTTTGCTTGTCTGATGTACCCATGGAAACGTTATTCGGTACTAAAAAATTTTTTTTTTGTTAAGGCTTCCATCTTTTCCAGATCTCTTTTTCTAGCACACTCTAATGTTTACACAGGCATTTTTACTTCTGTGGTCTGACAGATCTTTTTAAAATTCCAACCTGTAACCATCAAAACAAAATTTGTAAACTTTTGAAAGTACATTTTTATAAGCTATTTTCAACATTAGTGACATCTGTTTTTTCTAGCAACTTGTTTCCATTTGACATTGTTTAAAACATAAAAATCTTTATTTTGGATACAGATTTACAGCCTGTCTTAATCTTTTTGGCACTAAATGTGTGTCATTTACATACAGCAATTCATAACTGCAGTTAAGTATGGGATTTGTACTTTTGATGAACACGTTTCTATGCATGTTCTAGGTCATAATTTTGTAAGATCAATAGCATCTTGGACACTTTGATACTTCTTTTGTAAATAATTTGTAACATGCAGTCTCTTATAGCGGTGCTTTAATTGACCTGCTTAAATTCAGCTGCAAATCATTCCTATAATTTATATACTTTTGTACTAGTCACTGAGCACCTGGTGAAATTGGAAGACATACCTTTATTTATATTCAGTAAGGTAAACCATGCAGGCAGTGCAGAGGGAAAAAAACTATATGGCCTTCTCCTTCTGTCAGTTAACTATTTTTTGGATGTGTTTGCTTGTAGGACCTCTACCAAACGGGTTTGTCTGTGGGTTTGCTATTCCTTCCCTGAGCATAAAAGTTGCATGCTTGTTTGCTATTCCCACAGTGAAATGGAAAAGCTAAAACAGATCAAAGCTATTTTTAACCGTCTAAACGGAGAGAAACACTGTTCTTTCTTCAAGAAAACAATGAGCAGTGCTACTGTGTATTAATACCACTGCAGTACCTTGCATATGGTTTTGTTTTTGTTTTTTTTAGCTCTGGACAGTTTTTACCCCTTTCATCTAAGGAGTGTACAAATACTGTTCCAAAGCAATTGCAGAGGCTTCAACTGTGTGCTGAGAGAGATCAGGTCTATGCATGAGGTCTTTTGAGAGTTAGCTCCTGTAGCGTGCTACCTCCTTCTGGAGGCAAGGATCCAAAGTTCATCTATGGGGAGTTCCTTTTGCAGGCAAGCTGGAACAGTAAGTTCTCATGGATTGTGTTTGGCATGTCCCAACCTAGAAAGTGATGTTGTCCCCACAACCTGCCATTCATGGCATTATCTTGAGCGGCATAGTTGCTTCATGTCCCTGCTAGAGAGTGCTCTACCTCAAAACTGCGGCACTGGAAAAGCTCCTTTTCCTATGCTCTACCTTTCCTGCACTTCTGCAGTATACCTGCTAAGTTACAACTGCAGCTGGATCCACTTGCTGCTGCTGGGCCTATCATTATAGAAGGGTACCCCCTTTTGCTTTATAAGGACAAAGTTAGCAAAGAGGGGTTTTTTGCTTCTGCTAATAAATGTATGTGATACATGTTTCTGCTTTTATACCATGTTTTTCCGAAAGTAAGACATCCCCCGAAAATAAGACCTACTTACAGTTTTGCCTCTCGCTGAAACATAAGGCATCCCCCGAAAATAAGACCTCCCCGATAATAAGCCCCCCCCCCCGGGGCAACCCCCCCCCCCCCCGGAGCAGACAGGAAGTGCGAGGTCTCTTTTAATCAGAGAGCCCGTGCCGCTGCCAGGACAAGCTGCCGCCTGCTGCTCGCTCTTCCCTGACGGTGTGTACCATATTCTTCTTAATAAGACATCCCCTGAAAATAAGACCTAGTGCATCTTTGGGAGCAAAAATTAATATAAGACACTGTCTTATTTTCGGGGAAACACGGTAGTTATGAAAGTGTCCTCAATTCTTTAGCCTGGTGCTTGCTTTATAGGCTGAAGGCTGGAATAACTAGCCAAAGAATTATGGTGGGGCATGACAGGGTCTTATGTTAACACTGCCCTGTGTACTAGAAGTTCTCACTGCTGCTTATATCAGACTCCAAGTGTGAGCATCCCCATTTTATTACTTTGTACCATAAATTCCTTTCATCTAGAGGAAAGTGTTATAGAAATTTATAAATGTCTTATTTAGCTCACGGGGGCCAGGCTGCAATTTTCAAGCTTGATTTTTGGAGTTACTACATATCTCAGTGGGGACTTGTACTTAGAGATCTGTCAGTGGAAAATAAACCTTACAGTGCAATCCTATTTCTGAGTAGTCAGAAATAAGTACCTTTTTGAAAACGGGAAAGGGCGTGAGTTCCAAGGTTTGCCTTGGTCTCCACAACCTGTTTCAAAAATGTTACTTCCCTTCTACCAGTCTCTTATTTGGTAGCATTCCTTGCTTGAGCCCTGGCTGTTAATTTGACTTTTTTCCTGCCCTGTCAGAATCCAGTTTGTCTTGCAGTGGGGCAGGGCAGTAGCACCACACGTAGGGTTCGCTGCTCCCTAGGTACCCTTTTTTTATATAACTTTATTTTTTATAAAATATCAAAATATTACATCTCATTTCTTCAAATAACCATTTCAACAATAAACAATATAACTTTTAACATCTTAATAAAATGCAAAATTAACATACTTTGCAGGTAAGGCATTACCTGTATCATTTGTTTTATTAATATAATCAAAAAATCTGAACCATTTTTTGGTGAAATTTTCTCTAAATTTTGTACTCTCCTTTTCTCTTATTTGTGTTGCTATTTTATCCATAGCAACCATGTCCCATACCTTCAAGAACCACTGTCTAATAGTTGGTATTTTATGTTTTCCAGACCTGTGCCAATACTGTTTTTGCTGCAGTTAACAGTAAATCAGTAAGCTCCCTTTTTAAAATGTTTTATTCACACAGAAGTAAGAATACCCCAGTTTTGCCCCTTTCTCTCCCACTCCACTCCCTGCCTCATATTTAGAGTACTGGTTGTAGAGCCAAAAGAAGCCTTCTTTGATTGAACTGGTTTGGTATATTTAGCATTACCTTGATGATCCACTAGATGTCAGTGTGCAGCTACAGCTACCCTGTCCTTTCTCTTCTCTTGCTAGAACTACCTGCAGTCAGAGATGTTTCCAGTACGAAAGGTCATAAGAGTAGGGTTTTTAATGACAGCCTAAAGATTATGCACATCTAGATGTCTTGTAAAAAAAATCGTTTTGACATCATGAGCCTGTAATCGTGGAATTTTAGTGACTGAAATCCTACAAGTGTGTGAATCTATTGTCATTTAGAGAAGATTGGAGCACTGAATTGCATGGTTTAAGTGTACAGCCTGCTGCAGAAAGCAACTGGTAGAATCATATTTTAAATGGTGTATTTTTATGAAGCAGATTGTATGTAAAGTATTGAGACCAAAATAGGTAGTTGGGCCAATCATGAAATATTTTAATTTAATTGTATAATACTAGATTTTTGTTGAAGCTTTCTATATTAAAGATGGTAATAGGAATGAAGTTGTTACTGGCATAGCAATATGTTTTGTGAATCTAAAAAGAGTTAGTGTGGAGTAGCCAGAGCTGCTTTAGGAAAATGCTTCTGAGGTATCTTAACGTTGGCTTTTGGAATTGGTAGGCCTGTTATT
>NW_015175398.1:487409-499702 GCF_001447785.1 Gekko japonicus | reverse complement strand
TTGTAGAGGAGTCTCCTGCACCATATACTTTCTATAATACAGTGATGGCGAACCTTTTAGAGACCGAGTGCCCAAACTGTGACCCAAAACCCACTTATTTATCGCAAAGTGCCAACATGGCAATTTAACCTGAATATTGAGGTTTTACTTTAGAAAAAACAACTCATACATTAACTTAAGATGATCCAAACAAAGTAAGGAAAGCAATCCCAAATGCTTTCACTTACTTAAAATTATTTGGCAGAGAATTCAACACTTTAATTATGGTCTGGGCCTGGCTGGGGCGATGGCACGCGTGCCCACAGAGAGGGCTCTGAGTGCCACCTCTGGCACCCTTGCCATAGGTTCGCCACCACTGCTATAATAGGTGTATTTGGGAACAAGAATGACATCATTCCTAGCATTAGCACCACTCCATGTGATTGTTTGACATGACTATCACCAAACAATTGCAGCTGCACACAGGGAACTTTTAAGTGGATACTGTGTGGCTCCTGCTCACCTGGTTCCGCCTTGAGTAGATTAAGCTACCTTATTGCTGACAGGCTATTCCCATGGCTCACTGCTGTCAACTTTTGCTATTAAAAGACTTTGCTACCCAAGATCCTTTACTAGTGATGCTGAGGACTGAGCATGACAGACAGCCTTCTTTCCAGAGATTTTCAATACTTTAATAACACATTCTTTTTTTACTTGCTATACCTCATAAGTCATTTGAGGAAATGTTCTACCTTAGTCCTGCTGGGTCTTTTGAAAGGGTTCTTTAAAATTCTAAGATACATCACTTCTACCTACCCATCTTGTTCCTCTTCGTGCCCTCCAATCTTTCCTACTCTGCTCAATTGCAGAAATTGCTTAATGCCCGGTCTTTAAAGTGTTTGTAGCCCCAACAATTGTATTATGAATAACAAAATAAAACTACCTCTGCAGTATTTTTTTTAAAGAAACAGAACCTCACTCTAGGAGAGGTATGAACACATCTTAGTAGCACCTGGGAAGCCACAAAGGAGGGACTTTTAAAAAAACAAAAAACTTTCAGTAGGTAAGTTCTACGATCTGCTAAATTGCCGAAAAGGCCCACAGCTAAGTGCGCACTAGTCTTGTTTCTGACAGCGCAAGCTTGAAGTAAGGTACTCTATATGCCATTCTCAATTTTGGTGTAGAAACAGATCACGGGAAGGATGCAGTCAATAACAAAAACAACCGTGATGTTGTATTATGAAAATATATTTAGGCTTTAGTTCTGCAGTGCAGAACTGAAGCCTAAATATATTTTCATAATACAACATCACGGTTGTTTTTGTTATTGACTGAGTCTCAAGTCTGGGGCAGGTTCATTGGGGGGGGGGGGTCTTTCAAGTACTTTGGTTCTAAATGGTGCCATGCTTTCAAAGCCAATATTTTTGAACTGGGCTGGGAAACAAGTCAGTGCAGCTGATGTTCACACTGGGTCCTGTTCAGGACCTTCATCCCGATCTTTTGGACCAGTTTTAAAATTTCTGGAAATTTTGCGAAGTCACATAAACCTTGTACCATGTTTTCAAGCCGTGTCCGATCAGGTCTGCTCTCTCCAAGCATAGCTGCATGTTAAAAAAAGACGGCCTGCCTACCTCGGCAGTCTGCTTAGCGAACAGTGATGGATTCAAGCTGCAAAACCGATCCAACAGAGTAAGTGTAACCCAATCCAGAACAGATTGCGTGTCTTGTTTCTTAATCGGCTTTACGGCACTTGGGTTTTGTCTGGATTTAGTTTCGGCTTCTTTACCTATATCCAGCTCTTCAGTGATTATACACAACCGTTAAGGATGCCCAGTTTATCCCTGGAACGAGATAGAAAGGAGCGGTAGGGCTGAGCGCATACTGATTTCCAGGGCTATTTTTGGGCAGGAACGCACAGGAACGGAGTTCCGGCTGGCTCCTGAGTTGGCCACACCCAGCAGGAACTCATTAGCATAATATGCCACACCCAATAGCAGAAACCCATTAGGATTGGCTACATTAGGGGTGTGTGGCCTAACATGCAAAGGAGTTCCTGCTACAAAAAAAGCCCTGGGTAAACAGAATAAGATGCAAAAGGTGGGTGTGGTTGGATGACCGCACTTCTGGTAACGTGGGGTGCGGCCTAATATGCTAATGAGCTGTGCTGTCAGGGGTGTGGCCTAATATGCTAATGAATTTCTGCTGTTGGGTGTGGCCTGTTGTGCTAATGAGTTCCTGCTGGGCTTTTTCTACAAAAAAAAGCCCTGCTGATTTCACTCCTGGTGGCTTCACCCCATGTTTTCATGTAGTTAAACAGCATGGGAAACAAGATGTAGCTCTGTAGTATCCCATAAACTTGGTAGGGCAATAGTTTCCCTTACTCCTTTCTAAGAGTTGTCTGCCAGGAAGGAGCACAGCTGCTAGAAAAGAGTGCTTCCTAGACCTCATACCTGGCAGTTCAAATGGATACTGTATACAGTGGCATTGAATGCTAAGTACTGCCTTGACACAAGAGGAAAGGCAGGGTATATAGAGAGCTTTTAAAATAACATTTATGGAAGGGTTAGGACAGGGGTGTTGAATTCATTTGTTACAAGGGCCGGATCTGATATAAATTGGACTTTGTGGGGCCAGGCCATGCATGTCAAAAAAATGTAACGCCAGGTAGCAGAGAGAGAAACTTTATAAAAGATACAAACAGGGCTCTAGTCGGGGGGAGCTCTCAGGTACGGAGCTCCGGAAGAGAACCTCTAGGGGGCGGGGCGGTCACGTGGTGAAGCCCCGCCCCCTTCTTTACCCCGCCCTCTGCTTCGATCCTCATTCCGTTTGGGAATGAGGATGAAGCAGGAGGGTAAGTAGCCGGGCCTTCTGACACACTTCCGGTGATGTCAGGGGGCGTGGCATATGCAAATAAGTTATGCTAATGAGTTATGCTAATGAGCTCTGGCAGCTCTTTTTCTACAACAAGACCCCTGGATACAAATACAAAGATATGTATTTTTACTTAAAATACAAATATGCTTAAAACTCTTGCAATATTTTGTTTATTTAACAGCCTTTGATAACTGACACCTCCCGCCACCACCCCCAAAAGTTGCCTGCCTAAAATGGAAAGGTGGGGGAATAATTGGATTTGGCAATGCAATTTTTAAAATAAAACATCAAGAAAAAGCACAAGGATCACAGCAGAAACGAAAAATATAAAATGCTCTGAGCCTAGGAACATAAAATGGCTGGGCATTGCAAGCTTCTCCCCTCCCACCCAGGACTACTCAGAGTGGCAGTGGGTCTCCAGTGTAATGTCCCCGTTTGGCTGTGGGTTCCCAGGTTAGAGTACTCACTCAGGCACCCATTCTCAGGCCCATTCAGCAGAGAAAAGCTGGCTCAAAACATCAACCCTGTATTTGCAAGGAGACAACTCCAGTAAGCATCAGCTTCAACTATACAAACACTGGAAAGTGAAACTACCTGAGCTCCACTCCACTGAAAAACATTGCAGCACAAAGTTGCAAAGAAAATGTGGAATGGATTTCCCATTAAGGTCTCTGGGGCCCAGATAGACTACTCTGGGACTGGAATGACAGCCCCTGGGAGTAAAAGGAGCGTTCTGGGATGGGAATGAGGGCCCCCAGCATGGAATTCCACTCCAAGAATGCTGCCGATTCTTCCAGGGGTTGAAATTCCACTTTGAGCCCTGTCATTCAGTCCCAGAACACAGATTTTATTGCTAGGGACCATCATTCTACTCTGGGGGCTGTCATTCCAGTCTCAGAGCAGTCTATCTGGGTGCAGAGACCTTAATGGAAAAATCTATTCCGTATTTTTTTTGTAACTTTTCAAGCCCAAAAGAGCTCCCTGCCGAAGCAGGCAATTACAAGATGGAGGGAGCTGGGAACTTCCACAGCCGCAGGCTTCAAAGGGTGAGGACAGGAGGGGGGAAGAAAAGAGCCATGGGCTGGATTAAAACCATGGGTGGGCCGCTTCTGGCCTGCGGGCCTTAAATTTGACACTCCTGATCTAGGAGAGCAACTAAGAATACGTTGTTGTTCAGTCACACAGTCGAATCTGACTCTGCGACCCCATGGACCACATCACACCAGGCCCTCCTGTCTTCCACTGTCCTACGGAGTTTGCTTAATTTCATGTCCGTTGCATCGATAACACTGTCTAACCATCTTTTACCTTCAATCTTTCCCAGCATCACAGTCTTCTCCAGTGAGTGCAGTGGCAGATAAGTGTAAGATCTCTTTCAGTTGTGACGAAGGTTATTTCTGCCCTATACCTAGGCCTGAAACAGAAAGAAAGAGAGTACCTGAACCGTCTGGATAACCCAGAAACAGCTGGAGTTGAGATGCCACCACTCTCTTAAGCACATTGTCCTAAAATAGGGTTGCCAGCTCTGAGTTGAACAATACCTGGAAGCTTTGGGAGAGGGTTTGGGAGAGGGCAGGATTTGCGACCTCAGCATGGTACAATGCCATATAGAGTCCACCCTTCCAAGCAGCTGTTTTTTCCAGGGGACCTAATCTCTGTCAGATGGAGATATGTTCCCACCTGGAGGCTGGCAACCCTATCCTAAAAAGATTCTGACTGATCATTTTTAATTCTCTAAATTCCAATGTTTTCTCTTTAAAAAATGATCTCCCAGTGGCATGTCTTAAGGCCAGAGGTGCAGAACCCTCCATTAGAAAAGTATTAACTGTCTGACTCATCCACTGAGTCAGCCCTTTGGGAACCTGAATCAGCCAGGACAGACAGGGGTGGAGTACACAAATGATGGATCTCACATCTCCAAATGCTAACAGACTGGATTTTCTTTCCTTTAAAATTAGGGTTGCCAGCTCTGGGTTGGGAAGTACTTGGAGATTTGGAGAGTGGCGCCTGGGGAAGCGATGGTTTGGGGAGAGGAGGGGCCTCAGCAAGAGGTCAATAGAGTCCACTCTCCATTTTCTCCAGGGAACGGGATCTTGGTTGTCTGGGGATCAGTTGTTATAGCAAGAGATCTTCAGGTCCCACCTGGAGGTTGGCAGCCCTGTTTAAAACACACACATTTTTTTAACACTGGAACAAAGCACCATGGAGTTAGTGGGAATGTGCAGTATGTGTAGCTACATCCACAGAACAAAGAACAGAAAACAGTTATTATTACAGAAACATATAAAACTGAGATGTTAACTTATTAAAAAAAATGCATTGGCCTACTTTCGACAGAAGTTTGATATACATCTGGTGGAGCTTGTCATGGCACTAAGTGAAGCATTTTCACTATCTGCTAATTGCTGCAGGCCAAACGGCTCTTTTCAGGGACAGCTACCCTGACTGGTTCAAAAGCTGGCACAGAAGCAAACAAAATGTGAGGGGCGGTAACCAAGATCACTAGCTGTGGTACGAAAACTGGACCTACTTACTTGCTGATGATCTTCTGATGGTAAAAGGCTGAAGATTTTCAGAATGGCTATGGACATGGAGGCATTACAGCCTTGCTTGGGGGAACTTCTGTCAAAGAGATGGAAGCAGGTGCTATTACTTATCTAATCAGAGCTCGGTTTCACCTTGGATGTGGAGTCAGCATGTCTGACAACTAGTAATAAATCACTTATTTGTTCCCTTGCCTCCAGACTCATGAATAAAGGTGCAGCTAATCATTTATCAGGGGCCAAAATAAGTAAAGTGGCTTCTGAATTGTCCATTAAAAAAAACAAAAATGACCCTGAGTTATTGCTCTCGTGCTCCCCAGTTCGCACAGTGAAGGTAATGGTGGGACCTGGCTACCAGGACTGACTGCAAGGACCTCCTGGTTCGTGCTATCTTATGTGCAAATTCCTGCAACAGCATGGCAGCAACCAAATACACTCAGAGAATGCAATTGGTTTATAAATACTGGGAAATAGTCAATGAAATCAATGAGAATTGTGCACATTGGGATGTATTATTCACTGAAGGTATTTATCTCACACTTCTAGCCAAAAAACCCCACTTAAAACAGTACTTTTTTTAATGTCAACAGTATAACATCCCAGTTGTAAAAGCAGCAATGAGAGTTACGATAAAAGCTATATCAACAATAAAACAATAAGAATAGTAGGGCCAACCAACCAGAACGATCGGTCATCAGAAGCCTAGGAAAAAAATTTTGGGGAAAAAATCTTTACCTGGTGCCTAAAATTCAAAAGGGAAGCCAAGCAAACAGTTGCAAAGAGGGAACTGAGATGCAGCACCTCTGTAAACACGTCCCATTCGGCTGTGTTCTGGGAATGAGCCCTTAGTACATACACCACTAGGTGCTGCTAAAGTGCTGCTACACATTTTTCAACTCAGAGATTTGTTGTTTTTATTTGTATTGAATTCTCGTGACCATCCGTGAATACCCTTTTGGGGATATAGTACAATAAATAATAAATAAATGTTGGGGTGGCAGAGAGATAGGACACACCAGAAAGGTTTGGACTGGACAAGAGAATTCCTGTATACTTCTGGGGGTTTTTTAATCAAGGGTGACCCTAGAAAAGTAATCTGAGAGGGCATAGCGGTGGAAAGATCATTGTTCAGAGAGAAAGTAAGACCACATTCTGCATTTTTCATACAATACCTTTGTGTAAAGCAGTTTGTTGTTATTGTTGACCACAGTGTCTTTGAGTTTTATATTCCTGGTCTTATTGGATGGCTCATCAGATCAGATGTCTTATATAATTACATTCTCTCTCTCTCTCTCTTCCTTTACTCTGCAATCCGTCTTGACTCTCAGTGACAGGGAGTTATAAATAAGATAAATAAATGAATTGTTCCATATACTGTATGGAGCAGAGATAACTAAGAATGTTATTCACATAACAGAATCTTAAACATATTGTGAATGAAAGTTGGGGAACCAAAGGGAGAAACAGAAAATATTTAGGGGAATAACTCACTATCCCTTCTCACTCTATGAAACCAGTCTTATATTTTATCTTGCGTTATGATGGACAAAGTTATGATGTTTTAAATCGGGCATTTCATGGATGTTGATAGTTAGATGCCTGTGCTCTGTAATCCACAAGATCCCTCCCCCAATCTGGCCTATGTATTCCTCCAAGATTTCTAGAACTAAAAATGCTCAAATATTGAAGGAGAAAACAAATTTATATAAGAGCATATAATTTGAGCTGTACATTATGAACATGGTCAATAAGCACTGTTACTCAGAACTCAGTGATAATAAGACTTCTCCATACTTAACTTAATTCACAGCATGAATATCATCAACAGGCAATTACAGTAAACTTCTACTAGAGATATAAAATTATTTAGAAAGATGGAGAGGTCTACAAATTTCATTACTAAGCAGAATAGCTACAGTGAAAATGAATATGTTGCCATGTGTAATATTTCTTTTCCAAACGATTCCAATTATAAAAAAATGGTAAAAGAATTCATATGGCAAGCAAATAAACCAAGAATAAAATTAAAATACCTACAAGATAGAAAAGAAAGAGGCGGCCTCGCCTTACCCGACTGGACTTTATATTATAAGGCAGCAGCAATGAGCTGGATCAAAGAGTGGATCATCTTAGATAACATAAGATTACTAAAACTGGAAGGCCACGACCTCATGATGGGTTGGCATGCTTACATCTGGTATAAAAAAGTGATACCATACAGACATTTCAAACAACATATAATAAGAGATGCATTATATAAAATATAAAAGATGCATTATATAAAATATGGGAAGAAATAAAAAGGAACCATTATGTGAAGTTACCAAGATGGGTTTCTTCAACAGAGGCCTTTATAAAAGCCACATTATTCGTAAAATATCCCAAATGGAGATACCAAGACTTTTTTTTTTTTTTGAGATACCAAGACATTAGATGATAAGGGTAACCTACTTACAGAAGATATATATTGGAAAAACAAAGTACTAACTTGACTTAACAAAATATAGGTACTTTTCTCCATATATGGTGGTTATGCAAAAAAGCAAAGAAATATTGGACTTTTATAAAAGGGGTTATAGAGGATACATTAGAAGTGAAAATTTTGTTAAAGTCAGAATTTTTTTGCTTAATATAATTTCTGATTCATTTAAGAAAGTAGATGTTTAATTATGCAAATATTGACAGCTGCAAGGATTTTGTATGCAAAATTTTGGAAAAATGAAAAAATACCAACAAAAGAAGATTTTATTTATAAATTACTAGAAGTTGCAGAAATGGAGAAACTAACTTTCATTATGCAAGGTAAAAATGATCATTTGTTTGATAATTATTGGTCGCGAGTGTATATTTGGTTAAAAAATTTGTAAACGGTCTAATCATTGGTGAAGGATTATGATTTGTACTGGAAGATTCTCTGTATTAAGATATATGGGTAAGTGAAGTGAATTCATGTTTAAAGGGAAAATAAAAATAATGAGAAAAAAGAAATTATTATTATGATTATGATTATGATGATTATGATGATTATGATGATTATGATGATTATGATGATTATGATGATTATGATGATTATGATGATTATGATGATTATTATTATGATTATGATTATGATGATTATGATGATTATGATGATTATGATGATTATGATGATTATGATGATTATGATGATTATGATGATTATTATGATTTTTATCCTGCCCTCCCACCGAAGCGGCTCAGGGAGGCTCTGAGGACCATCTCCCCAGGACCAGGCTGACCATTTAAATCGTGGCCCCTGTGCTGGAGGGCTGATGGGAACAAGGATCATACAGAGCCACGCCCCAGTAGCTCTACCAGTGTCGCAGGGGCCGCTTAGCCTGGCTTGTTCCTAGGCCATTCTAACTTCCCAGTCCATTCAGGCATGTCCACACATCTGATAGGTGTTGGTTTAGGAAAGCAGAAGGGATTAACAAAATGAACACAACATCTACCTTAAATTCTTTAATTCTCTACAGTGCTTTAATAATGAACACATTAGCATGCTTTATGCTGAGTCAGACCACTGGTCTATCAAGGTCCATATTGTCTAAATAGCAGCATCTTTCCAAGGTATCAAGCAGAGGTCTCTCACATTACCTAATACCTGATCCTTTTAGCTAGAAATGCTGGGGATTGAATTTGGGACCTTCTGCATCCCAAGGAGATGTTCTACTACTCAATTGCCACCTCCCCTTCTTTAGAAAATCCACTGAGCCTGATTGTTCTTCATGCTCTCATTTTTTTCCAAAATATTGGTATTGTATATTTCCTATGCTCTGCAGAAACAGAAGATAATTAAGATGCTGGGGAAAAGATCAACAACCTCAGATATGCAGACGATACCACTCTAATGGCAGAAAGTGAAGAGGACCTTAAGAGCCTCTTGGCCAGAGTGAAAGGAGAGTGCAAAAGTTGGCTTGAAACTCAACATCAAAAAAACTAAGATCATGGCATCCGGCCCCATCACTCCTTGGCAAATAGAAGGGGAAGTCGTGGAAGCAGTGACAGACTTCACGTTCCTGGGATTCAAGATCACTGCAGACGGTGACTGCAGCCATGAAATTAAAAGACGCCTGCTCCTTGGGAGGAAAGCAATGGCAAACCTAGACAGCATAATAAAAAGCAGAGACATCACCCTGCCAACAAAAGTCCGTATGGTCAAAGCAATGGTATTCCCAGTAGTAATATATGGTTGCAAGAGTTGGACCACAAGGAAGGCCGAGTACCAAAGAATAGATGCTTTCAAATTATGGTGCTGGAGAAGACTCTTGAGAGTCCCTTGGACTGCAATGAGATCAAATCAGTCTATCTTAAAAGAAATCAACCCTGACTGTTCCCTGGAAGGCCAGATCCTGAAGCTGAAGCTCAAATACTTTGGCCACCAAATGAGAAGGGAGCACTCACTGGAGAAGACCCCGATGCTGGGAAAGATTGAAGATAAAAGAAGAAGGGGACAGCAAAGGATGAGATGGTTAGACAGTGTTATCAATGCAGCGAACATGAAGTTGAACATAATCTGGAGGACGACAGAGGACAGGAAGGCCTGGCGTGATCTGGTCCATGGGGTCGCGAAGAGTCGGACTTGACGGTGCGACTGAACAACAAAAGCAGAAACAGATTGTGGTCTGCCAGTGGATCACTCACCAATTTCCAGTGAACTGCTCAATGCCTGCTGATATTTTTGCAAGGAATGCTGAACTAAATGCAGCTCCAACAGCCACTTCCACAAAAGCACGTGGGGGAAAGGTATTAAAACTCAAGCTTTATCTCACTGCACTCTGCTATTTAAAGCATTTAATTTGCTCTAGGCAAGCCCACTGGTGCTTCAATGGATACCAGGAAGCAAGTTAAGCCAGGCATGGTCTGAAAGAAATGAAATGAATTAACCTAGAGCAGAGTTTGTGTGCATGCATAGGATTTGGCACCTCATGCTGTTTCTGTTTGAAAGTAGGACCCCATTCACACCTACATCAGATCCTGGCAATAACAAGGGAAAACTCATCACCATGCAAGGGAGATTCTTAAAGGCTGTAAAACAGCCTTCTCCTCTTTGCCTGCACTTTGGCAGGCAGTATATCTTGGCAGTACAGTCCTTAAAAATGCAATCCTAGTTGAGCTGGAGGAGGTCACAGGGTTTCTCACTGGGGGAAAAAATGTAAATTTCTGAATACAATAACATAAGTATCCAAATACAATACAGTCACATCAGTCATGTCACTTGACGACTAAAGAACCCGAGCAACATGTTCATTGAACAAAATGAGCCATGCCTCATTTTCTCCTTTTCCTCCCAATGCCTTCTTTGGCCCTCAGTCCACTAGCTATTTGTGCTCCTCCTTCTAGCCGTTGTGCTTCTGAGTTCTTTCCACCGGCTGAGCTTCCAAGGACCTCCTCTCCCTCTCTTCCTACCCAACATCACTTTTTATGTTCTCACTTCCTGCCACTGACATACAGCCCCTAAGTTCCACCTGCCTGTGATTTTTTTTTCTTAACAAAACTTCTCACCCCACACAACAACTGGGTTTTGTGTTCACTATTGTGTATGGTAATAGGAATGGTGTATAGTAAATGAGAAGAGAGCAGGACTTTTTTTGTAGAAGAAGCCCAGCAGGAACTCATTAGCATATTAGGCCACACCCATGACAGCACAGCTCATTAGCATATTAGGCCACACACACCGTGTTACCAGAAGTGTGGTCTTCCAGCCACACCCACCTTTTGCTTCTTATTCTGTTTACCTTGTTTGTTGTCAAAACCCAGGGCTTTTTTTGGAGCAGGAACTCCTTTGCATGTTAGGCCACACACCCCTAATGTAGCCAATCCTAATGAGTTCCTGTCACTGGGTGTGGCCTATTATGCTAATGAGTTCCTGCTGGGTGTGGCCAGCTTGGGAGCCAGCCGGAACTCCATTCCCGTGCGTTCCTGCCCAAAAATAGCCCTGGAAGGGAGCACTCATTGGAGAAGACCCTAATGCCGGGAAAGACTAAAGGCAAAAGAAGAAGGGGATGTCAAAGAATGAGATGGTTAGACAGTGTTATCGATGCAACGAATATGGCATTAAGCAAACTCCGGAGGATGATAGAAGACAGGAGGGCCTGGCGTGATGTGGTCCATGGGGCTTTGAAGAGTCGGACTCGACTGTGTGACTGAACAACAACACCACATACACAATAACCTGAAATGTATGAAGTACCTCACAGAAGTGATTCTCCCCCCCCCTTTGCTTCTGTTGAGAAGCTACATATGATAAAAATCTTCTAACTGAGATTTTAAATTGTGGTCTTTTATATGTTTTTATAATCATTGTTTTATTTAAATTGCAAGCTGCCTTGAGTTCCACAAGGTAGAACGGTGGCTAATAAACGTTTTAAATGAATTAATAAAGAAACGACAGAGGTCACAAGTTCATGGAACTGACAACTTTTTGGCAAGCACATTTGCAGGATAATCTGTTTTCCAGTTACATAGGTTTGTGGAGTTGTAGTGGCAGGAAGCAGGAGGTGCTGGTTAATTTAATAGTGGTCAAGGAAGGAGATTTCCAGTTGGTGGTGCAAAATGTTCCTGCCCAGGGGTCATTTCGTAGAAAAAGAGCTAGGGGGACTCATTAGCATATGCCACACCCCCTGACATCACCGGAAGTGTGTCATAAGGCCACACACCCCGCCCCCAACGGTCCCGGCCGCCGCTGGTGGCCTTGCAGCTCCACTGCCGAGCCCCATGAGGGGCCCGGCGGTGGACCTGCAAGGCCGGCGGGAGGGCAAGGAAGCCCCGCAAAGGCCCTCCCTGGCCCCAGGCAGGCAGGGGTGGGGAGAGGCAGGGAGGAAGCAACTTACCCTCCCTCTTCTCCTGCCTCCTCCTGGCTGAATGAGGGCCGGAAGC
>NW_015175398.1:481257-487189 GCF_001447785.1 Gekko japonicus | reverse complement strand
AGTTGGGCACTTGCCCTGGTTAGTGTCAAAGCTATTAGAAAGACCCATGCTGAACATGACTCTAAGGGCGATTTCTCACTAGAGCTGCCTCGCAGCACAGCGCCGTTTGCCCCAACACAAACATGTCAATTTCACACCTGCGGGGTTGCATTTGACTCGGGGCTTCGCCCGATTTCCTGCACAGTTTCATGATCCTCAAAAACCAGGATCACGAAACTGCAGAGGAAATCGGGCGAAGCCCCGAGTCAAAATGCAGCCCCGGAGCTTCGGGTGTGAAATTGACATGTTTGTGTCGGGGCAAACGGCGGCTGTGCTGCGAGGCAGCTCTAGTGAGAAATCGCCCTAGGTGTTTCTTGACTATCCCTACAGGCTAACCAGTCAGTGTAGGGTGTTGCCCCTCCAAGGGGAGGAGGAGAGCCGGCCTCCCTCCTTGGGATTTTCAGAAGTTGATAAACACAGTAAAAATTATTTCAATCTACATGTTTAACATTTTGCTCCAAAAACCCTATGGGTTTAATTTTCATATTACAGCAGCCACATGGAAACCACTAGGAATACCTTTGTGTGGCAGTGGCGACCAAGAGCTGCAAAAGGTGTGCAGCACATGGATGGCGGCTTAATGGGAATGTGGCATTTAATGAATGGCTCTCATGAATTACAACTGCTATTGCATGGGGGTATTTCCAGCAGAGAATGGGAACAAGGAACAACTTCAATGGGAATACAAACATGTGAGCATTAGCTTCCACTTGGGCCAGGTGTTTTACCTATAATGAACAAGGAGAGAGTAGGGGCACATAAGCCCATCTTTGTCCACCATTCAAATCTTTTCTTCTGGTCCTACTTGGCTTGATGCTGTGCAAAATGTTCCACCAGCCTGTACATTTCCCAGCCCTTCCTCCAGTCCTGGTCCACAACCACAAGTCTTGATCTGTATGGAGTTGAGAAGGGGTAAGGATGGGCAAGTGAGGATCCTCCTGCTCTTGAGATGGATACAGTGAGAAAAAGGAGGACTGGGGAAAGAAAAGGACAGAAAGAGAGAGCAGTATTGAATTTAAAAATACTAATTTAATTCAGTGAGTAGCACTACACAGGGACATCATGGGACACTCTACTAGGCTCTAACTGTTCAGTATTAATGTGCAATTGTTCCAAAAGCATGGTATACATATAATCCTTTTTAATCTTGAAAATAATCATTTGAAATTGTACAGTATATCATACTTGGCATCAATGCTCCCTCTAAGCTGTGGAGTCTTGTGAGCAAAAATTCTACTTTGTGAGCTAGTCGCATTAAAGTTGTGAGTGAGCGATTTGGCTGCTGCATAAATGAGTTTGCTCTGGAGCCACCCTTCCTGAGCTAAGACAAAAAACTGTGAGCTGGAGGCTAAAAAATTGTGAGCTAGCTCACACCAACTCAGCTTAGAGGGAACACTGCTTGGCATGCATGGGAGGTGATTATAAGGAGCATCTGAAGGGCTCTTTGAGAATGCAATTGTAGAGTTATTCCCACCTAAGACTATTTAAATCAGTGGGCTCAGACTAGAGTAGCTGCATAGGATTTCACTGTTAATAATGTAAGCCCTTAGATATAATCAGTCTCTTCTACCTTTATCAATAAGTTCTCAGAAAAATGAATGTATCCTATATTTAGTCCTTTTCCTGAAAGTCTATAAAATGCTTGCAATGGGACATTTACACTACCACTGAGCCCAAATAAATGAACATTTTAGAGCTAAGCTTTGACGTGCTCCAGGAAGTGGTTTGTTGCTGTAGAGGTTGTGGTAGGAGAAGACTTTCATTTGCAGATTTTTGTCATTTTTTTCCTTGATATTTCCCCCCTTTCCATGGCTTCCAAATTCAGCAATGCTTTCTTTGCTTTCTACAGTAAAAATGCCTTCTGAAGTATTTTTAAAGTTACATTCAGAACCTGAGGAATAGCTTCTACTGACAGGATCTTAGAGCTCTTTTTCAAATTTGTCAAACTCTTTTTGAGAACTATCACATAAACAGTGTTGAAACTTGCCCAGACATTTTTTCCTTTACAAATAATAATACCTTAGCAGTGGTTGTCATATGCTTGTCTTATCACTTATGTTTCCTTGTGTGATGCAGACAGCATCATGGAATATTTTTGTATTTCTTGCTGTCTTTTTGCTGCCAGTCGTCCAGTCCAGCTATTTAAAGGGATTAAAGTGGTTTATTACTTAACTAGAGTATAATTTCAGCAGATTTACTCAACCTTCTGCTTAAAGAAGAGAATCATGTCTTAGCTTGCTTTCCGATAGACAAAGGCTGAACATGTTACTTGTGTTATTTTGACACTGTTGGCACAATCCAGGCCAAGTTCCATTGATTTTATTGAGAAAAAGTTAAGCATGTGCTTAACTGTTCCACTGAAGTCAATGACTGGGTGATGCTTTTCCCTCACAAAGGCTGAAGGCTAGATTTGACTGATCTATGTGCTCAGTTACAGCCTTAATTAAACATTAACATTTGCTTACCTAATTTGTTGACTGACTTGACAAGAGAAGATGGTGAACCAGGACTGTTAAGAGGCTTCTGTGACGCAGTCCGTAAAGATCTGTCAGCTCCTCTTTTGGCACTATGCCTGATGAAAAATAAATGAAAAGATCTGACCCAATGAGACTCATAATCATGGATGTCAGGCATGTCCAACTTTGAACAGGTAGTGATCTATTTTTTCCGGCCAAAAGTGCTGGTGATCTACCACCATGAAAATAAAGTTTCAAATTTGTTTCAAATTAGATTTTAACCCACTAAAATTGGGTTCCACCCCCCCCATCTATAATGCACCTTCTGTCATTTACTGGTGAGCAAAATAAGCAAAAACAAAACAGAGAGACGAAGATCCAGAAAGAACCACCAAACAATCATAAAAAAACCCCAAACACCTGTCCAGCAAACCAGGAGACCAAGTGTGGCTGGTGATCTACCTCTGACCCCTCCACGATCTACTGGTAGATCACGATCTACCTGTTGGACATACCTAATGTATGTTATATACAATTAATTATAATTTGTTTGGTTTACTAAGATTTTTTTTGTGTTGTATGGTGCATGTAAGTATGAAATAATAAAAAGTTTCCATAAAAGTAGCAGATAGTATACTCCTCCCATGTAGAGTGTGTGTGTGTGTGTGGGGGGGTGCAGCTTTGTGACAACAGGAACCACAGCAAGATGAAATTAATTATCAATGTGTCTTTTAAACCAGGACTTTTTCTTATTCTGAAATGCTATTGTTCACTTCGGAAGACAATTCGGCTTTGATTTCTAATGGAATAATATTTAATATTCCCACATATAACAACAAATATTCAAAAAAGGCTTTACTACTTGTAGTTTAACCTTGGAAATACTCCCAGGGTGAAATTGCTTTCCCAGTTGTACTTTGGCAGAATGCATAGAGAAGTGGCTGTACAACTTTGCTGTCTTAGGACATGATCGCTTGTACAGTAGCAAACTATATCCCCAAAGTATAGCCTGTTACCACTTACAGTTTGCTTTCTGTAAATAAAAAACACCCCAGGGTGAATAACAACTTCAGAAATAGGCATTTTGTCATTGGGGTACTTTTTACTCCAAGTGGGATGATGTCTGGCAACTGCATGACATCTCTTCTGGAGAAAACCCAGAAGTGAAGTCATGCCCCTCTAGGAACTGATGAAAACTTTGTGGCAAAAAACTTTGTGACAGAGTTTCCAGAGGCTCCTAGAGTGCATTGATAGATCTGAGTCCTGTAGAACCTTGAAAACCAACAAGATTTTTGGGATATAAGCTTTTGAGAGTCAAAGCTCCCTTTGTCAGATGCAAATATCTGCTCTATGATCTGCTGGTACCTCTGCACCTCCGGTCTGGGCTGCATTTCTCCCACCTGATATTGCAGCCATTTCCTTCAAGCTACCCAGGCTTGCCTTCTCCTGGCCCTTTCTCCAATCTGTGGCAAGCAACACCTTTATATGTATATTGAGCTAATAGGACAGCCTCGTACCCAGAAAATTTTCATTGGGGGTGCACCAAGGTGCCACATGGGGAGGGTGGGGCTTGGGGTAGGGAGGGCTGGAGCCCCACCCAGCGCCTGCCTCGGTATGCCTCCCAGCTCACCTCCGCCTGCTTCCCTGGCTGTGGCGGTGCTGGGCTGCAAGGGGACCTGCCTGAGGAGGAGGCAGCTGCTGCAGTGGGGCTCGGTGTGGGGGATGCTTTGCTGCCCACCGCCACTGCCTGGATGTGATGTGTTGGCAAAAATACATGTTCTGGCACTGTACAAACCAAATTGTCTTTGGGATAACTTCCACAAGTCACCTTCTAAAAAGCTCTGTACTTGGCACCTTATGATGAAAATCTTCCCAGAATGGTTAAATAAGCATCTGGCTGCTTCATCATTCTTACCCCAGCAAGGTTACAAAAAGGCCCTTTGTTGGTATTTGGTTGCTGGACAGCTTGGATCTGTTCATAAGAATGTTCTACATGTATCTGCTATGTAATGTCAATGCCAAAAAGTCACCACAAGGTGCAAAAATGTTTTTATTTTTAAAGAAAATCTAGGCCACTAGTTGCACAAAGGGGGGGCTTGCCCTAAACCATCTGCTTCTTCAGTCAGAGAGGCTCAGCGTTTCGAAAATAACTGATGTACAAAGCATCCTTGTGACGTAGGGTGTCTTTTGTGAAAAAGCTGGTGTGTGTAAACAAAAACAAGCAACCCCCCTCCCCCAAGCAAGCAAAAAACCCAAAACAAAACAACAAAAACCCAGATCTCTCAGCAGTGTGATTTTTTGTGTGTGGTAATTATCCTGGCTGTAGGAATACATGTGGGAATCCTAAAAGAAACCTCTCAGGTACAGTTACTTTTGTGATATTCTGGAATGAATATCTTGACTGAGGCCAAGATCCAAGGTTCATGATCTGCTGCACAGAATAGGTTTTTGCTGGGAGCAGCATCCCATTGTGAGGTGTCCCCCAAGTATTCTCAGGGAACAATTTGTGTATGAGCAGGATTGATTTTAAGGGGCTGTGCTGGCTTAGAGGTTAAGACGCTGAGCTGCAGACTGGAAGGTCTGTAGTTCAGCAGTTCAAGACCCGGGTGGCCCCAGCTCCTGCCAACCTAGCAGTTTGAAAGCAATAAATTGCAAATAGATAAATAGGTGGAGCTGCGATGGCTCAAGTGGTTAAGACGCTGAACTGCAGGCTGTGGAAGGTCGGTAGTTCAGCAGTTCGAGACCCGAGTTGCTGCATGATGGAGTGAGCTCCCGTCTCTAGTTCCAGCTCCTGCCAACCTAGCAGTTCGAAAGCAAGGAATTGCAAGTAGATAAATAGGTACCACTTCGGTGGGAAGGTAACAGCGTTCCGTGCGCCTTGGTGTTTAGTCATGCCGGCCACATGACCACGGAAACGTCTTCGGACAGCGCTGGCTCTTCGGCTTTGAAACGGAGATGAGCACCGCAACCCTAGAGTCAGATTCGACTGGTTTTCGAGCAAGGGAACCTTTAACTTTTACTAGATAAATAGGTACCACTTTGGTGGGTAGGTAACAGAGTTCTGTGCACCTCCACATTTAGTCATGTCAGCCACATGACCATGGAAAAGTCTTGGGAGAGTGCTTGCTCTCTGGCTTGGAATGAGCGCCACCCCCTAGAGTCGGATTCGACTATCTTTCGAGCAAGGGAAACTTTGACCTTTTAGTATTGTTTCTCTTGCATTTTTAGTAGATACTCAGCAGCCCCAAAGCACAGTGAAAGTTAGCTATGCTTATGGTTTTAATCCTAAAATCACTTTCCTGGGAGTCCTATTTAATAAAACAGTAGACCAGCTTACGTTTGCTCCCTAACTCCTTCTGGGATAGGCAAACCCTTGTGACAGGCTTCAGTCCCACTCATTTCAATAGTATTTATGTGACTAATTTATACTGCTTTGT
>NW_015175398.1:458543-480238 GCF_001447785.1 Gekko japonicus | reverse complement strand
GGCTCTGCTCGGCTTCTTCGTCTGGGGCTTCGGGGGCTCGGTCGGGCCCAGCGGCGGCGCGTCTCTGCCTCCGTGCCCGGCTTCCTGCAGCTGCGATGGGGACGGCGGGGTCGACTGCTCCGGGCGAGGGCTCGCGGCCGTGCCCGAAGGACTCAGCGCGTTCACCCACTCCCTGTGAGTACTCGCCGGGGCCTGGGGGGCGGCGCGGGGGTGGGGGGGACGGCGGCGCTTCCCTGGCTCCCTGCTCGCGATCACCTTGCCAAACAGGTTCTCCGGATGGGGCGCTCGCTCGCTCTCCTCGCCTGCGCGCCTCGAAGCCAAGGGCGGCGCTTTCTTTTTCTCTACTCCCGGCCCGATCGCGGAGTTTACCTGTGTGCAGGGTTCCCTCTAAGCTGAGTTAGTGTGAGCTAGCTCACAGTTTTTTAGCCTCCGGCTCACACATTTTTGTCTCAGCTCAGGAAGGAGGGCTCCAGAGCAAACTAATTCATGCAGCAGCCAAATTGCTCGCTCACAACTTTCATGCCAGTAGCTCACAAAGTAGGATTTTTGCTCACAAGACTCCACAGCTTAGAGGGAGCGTTGCCTGTGTGTGTGTGGTGGTTGGGGGGGGGGGGGAAAGCCCAACCAGCCTGCGAGGCTTCGGCGTTATCCTTGCGGTCCCTGGGCTAACTCCCAAGTCCGTGTACAGCTGTAAGCCCCTGGCGGGTTTTTAAAATCTGGGACTAAGGCCCCCTGGACCCGGAGGGGCTGACTTCCGCGCAGTCCGGCGTAGGATCGGGCTGTCAGTGACACCGTGCAGCGACTCCGTCCCGCCATCGGGGTGATTAAAAGGGTGGCAAGGGCTGACGCTTCCCCTGCCGAATAGCCCTTGAAAGGCGAGGGAAACGGGGGAATTTCGGATACAGGGTGACCACTCCAGATGTCAGAAGGGTTGAGGCCAAGTCTGGATCCAAGCAACGGGGCAAGGACCGGGTCTTCCTGGCAGCAGTCCTGTGCATGCACACTTGGGGGGTGGGGGGTGGTCTCATTCAGTCTCCAAGTAAGCATACATTATCCTGAAGTATAAATTCCAAGCTCTAGTTTTGAACTGTTGACCATGGAGCCCAGCTATTGGTTTCTCCTCTAATTTTCCTGTTTTATTCTCGAAAACTCAGAAGTGGTGGTGGGGAACGGCCTTTGCAATATTAGAATCATCAAATTAAAAAGTTGGAAAGGATCTAAGACCCATCCATTCCAACTTCCTTCACCATGCAGGATGACCTAAAGTACCCTGACCAAAAAAAAATATTGCAATCTGCCTTTAAACACCTCCATGAAGGGAGAACCCACAAAATCCCTGGGCAGTCGATTCCACCATTGAACTGCCCTTGATGCTTTCATGATTAAAAAACTATACAGTGCGTAGTCTATACAGTGCGTAGTACACTTCAGCTATTTATTTTCCTGTCCTGCTCTTTTCTTGGAGAGAAGGATCTGCAGAGGTCTATTTGGGGGGGGATGGGACTTAAAGGAGCTCCAGTGTCTCATTCTTGTCAGAGGAACATAACCACAGTCTGCAGAATGCACATGTATACTTTCAGTCAACAAGCAAAGACATGGTTTGGTTAAGGTAGAGACAATGCACACATTTTGGTGCTGCCAGATTGAAGCTTGGTGAGTAATGGCATTCTTGTGTAATCAGTTGGGGGGCAGGGAATGGTGATCATGTCAGTTACCGGGGCTTAGTTTGGAATCTTTGGTTTTGAAAACACATTCATCTTCAAATATTACTAGCCTCAGCCTTTCTAACAAAGCTATTGTAATACCCATGAAACTCCATAAAACACAGTGCTAGGTGTGTATGGCATCTAGGATTTCCAGGGTGTGGAGTTTTATGGTATGTAGTTTTGGTGTTTAATCACACCTGAGACAAACTACATAGGCATTCATAACAATCTGAGGAATTTCTTACAATAATCCTGCTTCTGCTGACATTAGTACTAAACAGTGAAGACCTGCAGCACTTTAACCAGTGGTTACTCAAGGATTCAGGAGGCCACTGTTTCAAATGAAGGGATATGAAATTGGGCGGAGGGGAGGGATAATAGAAGTAGAGTGGTGTTATTTTGTTTCTGAGGTGGTTGGCTGGTATGTGAAAAATGTCAGATGAGGAGACTTGAAACAGGCAAAAGGAATCAGTTATTAATTTTGAAATGGATTATGCATCAGTGTTGTGATGCCTAAAGATCCAGAGAAGGTGGCAGGATTAACATTAATAGAAATCAAGGTATGTGAAGCCAAAGAGGATTAGATGGGATTGCATAAAATGAGTAAGAATATTTAACAGGCTTAGGTGACATATGAACTAGTTGAAGCAGGACTGTATGATTTTAACTTGGAATGCCACATCTATGAAAAATGCAGAGAGGGGACAGGTGAATGTATATGTTACATTTTCTATAGTTTTTCATTCAGCAGCCACTGAAGAATTTCCATTTCCAAAAGACTTTCTCTCTTTCGTAGCCAGTCTAGGTAGGAATACTCAAAATATACATACCTCTTTAGTATAATATTAGCAGAAAATAATATGTAATGGTAGAGGCTCGCGTGTGTATTTAAGATGAAATGGGGGAACTGGATTTGCTACCCAATTATCCACAAGAGTACTAAAAGCATGTGTGTGTCTTGAGGTGATAGTTCCCCTTCAAGGGGGTAGTGTCTTGAAATGTCTGCATTAGAAAATTGCCGTGTTAAGCAAGTCTTGCCACAAACTTAATAACTTGCATAATAGGACATTGGGTGTGCCCCACCTTTCAGGGATGGTTTAATCGTAAAAGGCTATAATGAGGTCTAGTTTAGGAGCTGCGCTCAGCTTGTATTACTAAGACTTCATTGCTTTTTTGAAGAACATTATGGAATAATATCGGCATGTCAAGAACTGTACCCTATACTGAGTCAGCCCTGTACTAATGAACAGTGTGTGTAGTGGTGTGATCTAGCGGTGAGAATATTGGACTAAGACGGGGAGACCCAGGTTTCTTGCTTGTTACTAAACTCACTCTGTGATCTTGGGTCAGTCACTCCTGGTCTGAGTGAGAACTAAATGTGCCACCCTGAGCTTCTTAGAGAAAGGGTGGGATAAAAATGTTAGAAATTCCAGTTAACTTCTATGGAAAGACCCATCGTGATATGCTTAGAGTAAATGTGCAAAGCATTGCCTTAAGCTCTGTGTTTCTATAAGAGGGGTTTTGCAGTTCTTTGTGGAGAAATCAATGTAAACGTTAGTCTGCAACAACAACAAAATATCACAGTCTCCCTAATCACCCCCCAAAGCAGCTTACAACATCATTGTCTTCTCTTCCATTGTATCCTCACAACAGCTCTGAGGTAGGTTAGCCTGAGAGAGAGCCTGTCTGTCCCAAGCCCCCCCCCCCCAGTGAACTTCATGGCTGAGTTGGGATTTGAACCAGGTTCCCCCACATCCTAGTCTGACTCCGTAGCCATCACACCATAATAGTTCTCAGAAGTCTTGCGACACCTTTTAAAAAAACTGTTGTAGCGTAAGCTGTTGTGGACTAGAGCCCATTTCATCAGATTCATAAGGTTGGTTCTTGCTTTGCTGCTATAGGTAGGTAGGTATCTGCCATGTTACTGCATTTGGAAAATAATGGGGTTTTCTTAATGAATCCAAGTGTATAGTTTGAACCTGAATCTGCGAACTGTGGCTTCTAATGATTTGAAGCAGCCTTGCGAACCATGGTTTGAAGGAAGACCTCATCACCTGTCTACTTGGATGCCATGGCAAACTATGGTTGGAGAAAACCAGGAAGTAGAGGCAGAAGCCCAAGAGCGAGGAGGGGACAAGTAAGCCTGTGGCAAGCCATGGTTTGAAGGGTAGGGTTTATGATGTCCAAATTGCATGTCAATCTTTGTTGAGTGTCAATCATACATTTTGGGAACAGTGTGCTTCCTTTCTCTCTGTCCACCTTAATTGTGTGAGTAATTATAACAACATGACAGCTGTAAGGTTAAATTAGGGTTATATAGAAGGAAGATTACTGTATTTTGAATCCATGAATAGATTCTTCCACGTATTTGACATGATTTCTAGCCAGTAACAATTTCAACCAGCTTATCTGATTACACATACCTACATTAGTCATTTAAGGCCATGTAGGTGGAGCAGATAGCAGCAGCATCAACCACAAAGGAACTTTCCTTTCAGTTTGCAAAAAAAAAAAAAAGACTTCCTGTCTGGTTGCCCAGAAATTATTGTCATTGGCCTTGGATAGCTAGAGCAAGGGCCATTTAAGATTGATTTTGAATTATTTGGTTTGTTTGCAAATGCAGTTATTTGGCAGTAATATTGACAGAGGGGACTGAATGAAAAAGGGCAGTGGGTTAGTGAAGATGGGTTGGAGATGTTTTCCAAGTATGTACAAATTAGAGGTGTTGGCATTGGTGTGGCAAGGAAGAAGACAACTTAATGAGGCATTCAAAACTATTGCTTGGAGTCCATAGCTATGTTGTTCAGGTACTTTGTCTGTTGAATGTCTGATTTGGCAAGCCACCTGCTTTCAGTAGTGTGCAGAGGCTGTGACTGTGTTATTGCAACACAGGCAATGTCTAACAAGTTGACTGTGCAAACACAACAAAGTTGTGTTACAAAAGCTGCAGCCTTTTTATTGATCTCTTAGGGGTTACTGTTTTATAAGGGGAGAAGAATCTTGCTTTTTGACTTACATTTTCCGCTTGTGCTAGCTCTTCAGTGTCAGTTATCCAGTATGTCATACTTGAGGTCAGTGTTCCCTCTAAGCTGAGTTGGTGTGAGCTAGCTCACAGTTCTTTAGCCTCCAGCTCACACATTTTTGTCTTGGCTCAGGAAGGATGGCTCCAGAGCAAACTAATTCATGCAGCAGCCAAATCACTTGCTCACAACTTTAATGCCAGTAGCTCACAAAGTAGATTTTTTGCTCACACAACTCCACAGCTTAGAGGGAACATTGCTTGAGGTATCTTTACATTGCATTCAGGTGAGGGGCAGCAGTGATAGCTTGAAGTTTGGACACAGCATTCATCCAGAATTCAGGCTTCCAGTTGGGGGAAATACTTAACTACATTTATTTATTTATTTATATTTATTTATTTATTATACTTATATCCTGCCCTTCCACATGGGCTCAGGGCGGCTAACAAGAGGCAAATGCCATACATAACAATAAAACCAAGTAAAACAATCAAATTACATTTTACATTTAAAATTGGTGCTCACAACAATATAACATCCAAGACGGGGACTCCAATGCAATGTTTCAGGGGGCACTACTGTCTCTTCTTGATCAGTCTTCACTCTGTCCATTCTCCATTCCCAAGGCCAGTTCACATCACCATAAATGGCGATGCGATGGTGGTACAGTGACGGTGGCGGCTCCTACTCAAAAGCCTGGCGGAAGAGCTCTGTCTTGCAGGCCCTGCGGAACTGCATGCCCTGAGTATTAATGGATTTGAGCCCCATTAAATCAAATATGGTGGCTCAAGTGGTTAAGATGCTGAACTGCAGACTGGAAGGTCAGTAGTTCAGCAGTTCGAGACCCGGGTGCCGCATGACGGAGTGAGCTCCTGTCTCTAGTTCCAGTTCCTGCCAACCTAGCAGTTCGAAAGCAAGAAATTGCAAGTAGATAAATAGGTACCGCTTTGGTGGGAAGGTAACAGCGTTCCGTGCGCCTCGGTGTCTAGTCATGCCGGCCACATGACCACGGAAACGTCTTTGGACAGCACTGGCTCTTTGGCTTGGAAACGGAGATGAGCACTGCATCCCTAGAGACGGATTTGACTGGCTTTCAAGCAAGGGAAACCTTTACCTTTATCTGATCATGAAATGAGGGAGTCGGACATGGCAGAGGCCATAGTGAGTATATATAAACTTTTGTGCTATGAGAGTTTTTTAAGGAGCTTCATTTCCCAAGAAGGGCATTGGCACCTTATGAAAACTGGCCCACTTCAGGATTACTGACAATGGATACAGTACTTGTTACTACAATGCTGGCAATTCATAAACAATTATGTTTAGGGAATTTATTGGAGAAAAATAATCCCATTCCAGTCCATGTTTTATGATGGGGTTGCTGTGCTTTTGTTGCACTTTTGTTTTCTTTTGTTTTTAAGAGGCCTACCAGGGAAACAGTGTGGTAGTTCTAGTGTAGCTGTACAGAGCCTGCCCATGTTTGTTTGCATTAGTTTGTGTCTTTCTCTCTCCCCCATTCTATGTATAGTAAAACCACAATTACTGTGTTCTGTTTGGTTTACTTCTTTCATACTAGTCATCTTCATTTAGCTTTCAGAGTGCTCAGGTCCATAATTTTCCGACAGAAAAGGCTTGTGTTTTCAGTGCAGGGCCACTTAAAGTGCTGTGCTCAGTTAAATTGGGTCAGATGTGAATTGGAAATATATGCTGTTTTACAGTATGCAAGGTGTTATACTTGCTTCCTAATTACCACCGAGTAAAATGAATTGATTTTTTAAAAACTTTGCTGTCATATTGACTGTCACCCTAAATGAAAATGCAAGTTCAGCTGAAATAAATAAACGCTAGTATGTTTTAGGTTGAAATGAAAAAAATGATCACTGTAGATCAGCTCTTTGAACTTCTGCCATATAAGTATGTTCTGCTTGGATCTAGAAAAAACTAGACTTTTGTTTGTGGAGTATATTTCATGTAGTATTTTCATGACCGCATACTGAAATGAATAGGAGTGTGTAGAAGAGGAAATCGGCCTAGTTCTTTTATTGAGTAGAATATACTAGAAAGTGTAGATGTCCAAGTATAGTCTAGATATGTAGAAAGGGCAGAATCATTGTAGCTTTCATTTATTTCCTAGTTTTAATAAAACCTTAAATCCTTTAAAGTTGCCCATTTATTTTTTACTTGACCGTGAACACTAGTATCGACTCTGAGGTTTTCCATGCAGGGTTTTTCAGCAGTGTGTTAGGCATTTAATTTCCACAGAAACATGGGGGGAGCAGTCTACCCTCTACAGCCAGAAAAATAGATTAGTTGTGAAATTTCTTTTGGGGGTTGTGTGTGTGCGCGCGCGCGCTTTCATGCCTGGAAGGCATGGCAACTTCTGGCAACCTCTGGTGGGGTTTGGATGTTTCAGAGAAGTGGCTTCATTGCCTGCCTCTGCATCCTCCCTGCATCCTGGTATTCCTTGGAGGTTTCCGTTCCAATTACTTGCCAGGGTCGGACCTGTTTAGCTTTCAAGATCTGGCAAGATCAGGCTTGACTGGACTATCTAGGGCAGGGTGATTAGTTAAGAAATTTAAATTTCAAAATGTTTGAAGTAAGGACTACAGTATCCTATGAAGTAAGGACCACTATATCCTATAGCAAATGTCTTAAAAACTATAATGAAGGGGATGTTGGAGAGAAATATTTACTACTTCTGTTTTATATATCCTATAATGTATAATAATTTTAGTGTCTTGGAGAAGTTGGTTTACTATATGGAACAAAATACATATTCTTGGTTTTAAACATGTGCATGTTAGTAAAACATTACTTTTTCCCCTCAGCTGTCTTCTGGGAAATGCCTACAGTA
Source organism: Gekko japonicus (assembly GCF_001447785.1). NCBI lineage: Eukaryota > Metazoa > Chordata > Lepidosauria > Squamata > Gekkonidae > Gekko > Gekko japonicus. The sequence continues at coordinate 472,661 of NW_015175398.1, read as the reverse complement.
AAATATCAGATTATTTATTTATTTTAAAAATTTAAGAGGCCTGACTCAGGGCTTCAAAACTTTTTAATGAGAGGAGAATAGTAAAGGTAAAGGTTCCCTTGCTCGAAAGCCAGTCGAGTCCAACTCTAGGGTTGCGGTGCTCATCTCTGTTTCAAAGCTGAAGAGCCAGCGCTGTCCGAAGACATTTCCGTGGTCATGTGGCTGGCATGACTAAACACCAAGGCACACGGAACACTGTTACCTTCCCACCAAAGTGGTGCCTATTTATCTACTTGCAATTTCTTGCTTTCGAACTGCTAGGTTGGCAGGAGCTGGAACTAGAGACGGGAGCTCACTTCGTCATGCGGCAGCCCGGGTCTTGAACTGCTGAACTACTGACGTTCCACAGCCTGCAGTTCAGAGGAGACTAAAACAATGTTAATATAGGTGGGAGGTGGCATTGGACTAGGCTTCAAAGGGGCTGTCTGTAGGTTCTTATTTTATTTTTAAAGAAAGCCCTGCTTAGGATATGCTACAAGAAGTAAGGGCAGCTGTATCTATGTTTCTAAATTTTTTGAAGGTGGCATAACAGCCTGTAAAGAATTAGAAGAAAAATTAGCCTTAAAATAATTAGAACATGATATGAGTGAATGGTGCGGGACTCTTGTCCCTGACGTCAGAAGTGCTGCCCAATAATAACAGCCATGCAGTCATATTACAGTACTCACAACCAGTATGCTATTTGCAGATAAGCTGCGTGTATAAAAGTTTCCCAGGAATCAAGCAGTATGTTCAGAATATTGGGAAAGTAGAAGAAACATGCAGTAGAAACCAAAGGCAAATACAGTAACAACGGTGCTGGGAGACTATGATTGCGTGGACACAAATACGAAAAGGCACTTCAAAATATTTTGTACTCAGAGGTAGATAGTGAGGCCAAGTTACTCTAAGTTTGGTACTTATCGTACAAATTTCAGCAGCAGCAGACAGGTTGCTTGGGCTCTCTAAGATGCTCTCTCAGGTTATAGAATCATAGAGTTGGAAGGGGCCATATAGACCATCTAGTCCAACCCCCTGCCCAATGCAGGACCAGCCTAAAGCATCTCTGACAAAAATTTGTCCAGCCTCTTCTTGAAAACTGTTAGTGAAGGGGAGCTAACCACCTCCCTAGGCAGCTGATTCTATCTTTGAACCACTCTGACTGTGAAAATTTTTTCCTAATATTCAGCCGATACCTTTCTGCATGTCATTTAAACACGTTGTTTCAGGTCCTATCCTCTGCTGCCAACGGGAACAGCTCCTTGCCCTCCTCCAAATGACAGCCTTTCAAATATTTAAAGAGAGCAATCATGTCCCCCCTCAATCTCCTCTTCTCCGAACTAAACATTCCCAGGGCCCTTAGCCTTTCCTCGTAGGGCTCAGTCTCCAGACCCCTGATCATCCTCATCGCTCTTGTCTACACCCTCTCGGTTTTGTCACATCCTTTTTGAAGTGAGGCCTCCAGAACTGCACACAATACTCCAGGTGCGGCCTGACCAAGGCAGTATACAGAGGGGCTATGCCCTCCTGCGATTTCGATGCTATGGCCCTTGTAATACAACCCAAGACTGAATTTGCCTTTTTTGGCCACCGCATCACACTGACTGCTCATATTTAGTTTACAGTCCACCCTTACCCCAAGATCTCTTTTGCATATTGGGTTGGATCCAACCAGCTGTTCTGCTAGTGAAGAAGGAAGGAAATGTTCTCTTTAATGAACATGCCCCCCCCCCCCCGATTTTGTTGTGAATCATGGGACATGCTTGGTTAAACCTCATGTGAAATGGAGGCTGTAATAAGGAGAGGAACTACGTAAGACTGAGGGGGAAAGTTGACTGGATCGATCTCATTGTATTGTAACATCTGAAGTATCTGAAGAAGTTTGCTTGCACACGAAAGCAGAATAAAACTTTGTTGGTCTTAAAGATGCCACTGGATTTAAACTTTGTTCTGCTGCTTCAGACCAACATGGGTACCCACCTGAATCCATCTGAGGTATGTCACGTTTCCTCAACTTGATGATCTAAGAAGAATTTGTTACTGCTCTGTGCTCTCTCTGTAGAGAGCCAGTTTGGTGTAGTGGTTAAGTGCGCGGACTCTAATCTGGGAGAACCGGGTTTGATTCCCCACTCCTCCACTTACAGCTGCTGGATGGTCTTGTGCAAGCCATAGTTCTCTCAGAGCTGTTCTCTCAAGGACAGTTCTCTCAGAGCTCTCTCAGCTCCACCTACCTCACAGGGTGTTTGTTGTGGGAAGGGGAAGGGAAAGGAGTTTATAAGCCGCTCTGAGACTCCGAGTGAAGGGCGGAGTATAAATCCAATCTCCTCCTCCTCCTTCTCTTGATCCTAATAGCCTTTCATTTTTAAAAGGATATAAATAGTTTTCATTTCGTGTATGCTTGAGTGGGGTAGCATTCTAATCTAGTTATTCTGTGTATGGATATGATAGCTGTTCTGGGGAATCAATACTTGTCCTTGGAATCTTGTTTTCAGGAGAATGTGCCAGCTTCTCACTTTGGCTTCTGTTGTATATTTTACAGCTTAAATGCATGTAAAAGAACCCATTTTATTGGAGCATGAAGATTAAAGTTGTTGCTTGCCATGGACATGTTCGCAATGGTTTAATCTTGTGTTTTGTGCTTGGCGAGGGTGTATTGTTGGAGACAGTAATTTGTATGCTAGATAGCATTTAATAAATGACCCAGCAGTGCAAATTAACTTCAGTCAATGTGTGAGCAGTTAGCATAAGGCCATGAACTGAGCAAAAGTTGGTGGTCTCTTGTCGCTTGTGCAATCCAAACAATTAGCTGATTAAACAGCAATGTGAGTTTAGTTATGAATAAGAGCCAGTGCTTGATGGCCTGTGACATAGCCCCTTTACTAACATTGTTCTGATTAGGAAAATGTCTGAAGCTGTCTGCTAGAAACCTCATGCTTCTGTTGTTGGGGTCATTGACTGAACCTCTGAATCATCCCTATGTGGATTATGCTATGGTTCATTAACCATATTAATGTCTGACTGGAATAATTAAGACTTGCTGAGATTGCCTGTGGTATACATGATAAATCAGCTGATGTGACGTTTCCCTTGTGCTTAGATCACACAACAGATGTTAACGTTTGTAGAAGTAACACACAATTTAGCACTCCTGAATACTGGGACTTCTACAATGGTGTATTCAGTCTTCATGATGATGATCATATCTGCAATCTCCATTTTCATCTGACAAAAGGGACACATTCCAGTCTGCTTGTACTAGCTTAGTTGTCTGTGAAGTAGCATTTTAAAAAAAAAAAGTCTGAAAGGAATCATGAAAACAGTATTTATTTATTTTATTTATTTATTGCATTTATAAAACATGTGTTTACTATGATATATAATGTGAAAGGTGTTATATACAAAAACCAACCATCCACTGCCACTTACCATAGAGCACACTTGCACCACACTTTGAACACATGCATAGGATTATGGATACCATCCAGCAGATTATTCCACTTCAGACAGTATTTACATTTTCTTTTAAATGACAAGACAGCATTTATTTGACTTCAGACAGCAATAAATTTTAGTAACTAAATGACATGGCGCCACCCCCTTGCCCAGCTAAGTGAAGCAGAGTAAGTCTCGACATCTGAACAGAACTCCCAGTTCAGGACACTAGCAATTTATAAAGCAGAGAACTGAAGGGTTAATTGGGGGCATAGCAGGTTTGGCAGGGAACACTTGCCTGATGAAGAAAAAAGATCTCCATTCTGTAACAGCAATTCACAAAATTTACAGCCATCTGAGAGACAGAACAGGCGCCACTGTTTTATGGGTCATATTTCTGAAACTGCCACTGCTTCATCTCAGTCCTCTTACCACATTACACTTGAGTATCAATTCTAGAATGAGTTGAGAATTTTCTATCTCAGCTAACAATCTGATGCTCTAAAATGTTAAAGGTAAGAATAAGACACGAGTTTCTTCAAATGTCTTTGTAGGTTATTGGAAAAAATGACTCATGTTGCTGTAGGCAAAGAAAGAAGTCATGGGGCAATTCTGCAATCCCAGTAAGAAACCAAGCATCATTTTATTAAAGTTTAAATCTTTAAAATAAAATTCTTATTGAGGTTAGATTAAAAACTGGCAACTGGTAATATGTCTTTTCACTAATCTGAAAACTGCAATCTGGTTTCTGCTAAAGATTGCTTATCTACTAAAATTTAGGGGGTTAATTAGGCTTTTTTAAAAAAAGGAAATAAATCCATACAGGATAACTGGCTGGGTATGGTCCAGTAAGACATAGACAGCTTTGCTCTCCTTTAAGTCTTGCCAGAGGTGCAAAATACTGTGCTCTGCTGCCTTTGTCAGCACCCTTCCCACAGGAACAAGCACTCATTCTAGAGGCCTCTATAACACCATAGGAGTCTTCGGGAAAATCTTTCATTTCCTGGTCAGCGAAGCACCACAGAAGGCAGTGGAGTATTGCTTAACATGACAACTACATTCTGCTGCCCCCAGGAACTTCTTTCTGTGGGAAATTTCAAAAATGTTTTGGGGTCTCCTACAGCAATCTCCCATTCCTGGAGGGAGCAGGTGGGATGTGTGTGCACAACAGTGATCCTTCAGTAGGTGTGGGACTCAGCAGTATCCAGCCATGCTGACCCTTGATGCTATCCCTGCCGTCAAAAATAACTCTATGTACTAAGTACAACCAAACAGATAGAAAAAAGGACAATACAGAAGATGTATTTTCACAAAAATAATTTATTCCTGCTCCTATCAATTAAAACAATATACCATTTACAAACTGGAGATACCACACAAACAAATGTCTTCAGTGTAAGCAGTTGCCACTACAGTTGTGGTCTGACATGTTGATTCCTCAGTTATAAAGCATTTCAGAAAGGTTAAAAACAGAAAGAGTTCCGAACAGCACAAAATTTATAAAATGATGGTTTACTTTTTATTACCAGGCACCGTATCTAAGTAGTTAATGGCTGCTGAAAGCAGTGAAATGTAAACTATGTTCTGGGCACAATCTGTTCCATACCTGAAGGACCACACTTGGCTGTTAAACAGAAAGTCCACAGAATACTACTGCAACCCAACTAAATTCAGCCACTGGTTACTGACCTCCATTTGCCAATGCAAGTACTATGCCATCAGATGGACAAAAAGAGTAGCATAGCACGCCAACCCTTCCTAATTTATCCTCTTTTTATGAGTCTAATTTGGGGGAGGGGGTGTATCAGGAAGATGACAATTTCAAGTTCAGAAAAATGTAATCATGTTTATTCAGCCAGCCCTCTGTATCATTTAAAAAAAATACAAAGCATTTTTATTTGACATCATGAACTCATAACCCGGTATTGTTAGAAAGAGTGAATGTTCAAGGTATATAGTGTGTTAAGAGAAAGATCAAGGAGCATAGGCAATTTACCATGACTCTGAAATCCATTTATATGGATTTTACAAAGCAGTTATGCAAACTGTCTTATCTACAGCAGACATCTTCATTCTTCAGTACCAAAATACAGTTTGCACCTTTCTCCATATAAGCCCAACAGGTAATCGTTGCTCTCCCGTTTTAAAGGCACATCTACTAATCAGAGCCAGAAGAAGCAGTCTTCCCCAAAGCACTTATACCAAGATCTATGCTTTATGAAAAAGGGGAAGTTTCATTCAAAGAAAAGCCACCTACTCATGGCTTGGAAAATAATGGATTTTGATGATGGAAAAAATACATCAAGTGAAACTGAGCTGTGAACAGTAAAATAGCAAGGGGATGTGCCATTCCTTCCTGTCTGCACCAAACGGTTTGCTAACAGCTTTCTGAATATTTAATTCAGGGTAAGCGGTTCAATTCAAAGGAGAAAACACAATTTCATATGTTTAAGCCTTTAAATGTTGTAGTCCTCAGGGCAGTATTCAGACCACAATGACAGGGAAGAAATATAATTTACTAATTTATTTCTTGTATATTGGAGTGTCATTGTACCACTTCTCATTGCAATCTCATCCTTTTCTCTGGCGGGCCTTTGGAGCTAGTGCTCTGCTGAGTGATCTTGGCAGCCTCTTTCTCCTCTTGCTTGACAGCTTCAGGGGCTGGCTCAGGCTCCTTTTTGATCTGATCCACTGGTGAAATAAAATATGTGCAATTTAATCCAAAACACTTAAGTTATGGAACTACACTGAACTGTAGCAGGAAACATCCAGCACCACATTTCTTCTTGTTCCACTTTTGCAGGAACAGAACAATTATCCAACTGATACCGTTAGCCAAGGGAAAACAACTTTTTGAGCTTCCCTAATTTGCTTACATCCCCACTTTATTTGAAGGGTCACTGAAGCAGTATAAAACTTCCATCCATACAACAAGATGGTCTCTGAAGATATATAACTTCCAGGACTCAGACGTCATGTAACCTGCTGCCATTCAGTTGCCCTACCTATGAATCAGGCTTCCTGCAACCAGGACATTTGTAAGAATTCACAGTCCATTGTTGGTTGGGAAGGGGGGGTTGGTTTGTCTGTTTTTCCTCTGAGAATTCTTTTAAATTCTACTACAGTGAATCTTTACATTTAAACACTTTTGGTGCTAGTAGTGACAGTCTTCCCAAATGCCCCAGCAGCACACAATGTCTGGATTTGGCCCTTAAAAAAAAATTCAGTATGTAAAGTTACTTACTTACAATTTAATGAAAATGTATTTTTTAAAAAACAAATAGCTTTAAAATATTGTGATGCCATAGTATTGGTGCAATATATAACTCAGACTACAGACATATATCTGTGAGTCGCATAGCTTTGCTCTGACATATGTTTAAGGAGACAAAACAGAAAGGATCGGCTTCTGAACAGGTGATAGTGTCTGCATATTTTCCCCTATAGTCTCGGTATGGCATCTATAAAAGATGTACTTGTGCTTTAATTTTTTTAAGCTTGATCCATTTTTGGAAATCTCCCTGTGGTGGTGTTTTCTGTCTACTGTGGATTATACATCAATGACAGTTTGTCTTTAGTTCAGTCACAGTTGGCATATCTCTGAACTGCTATGGCATTCAAGTACTTAAGCAAACTTTGTCTCTGTAAATGTGAATGGAGCCACTAAATAGCAATATTGTTGAGTACAGCTGCCGAAATTCTAGATGAACTGCAGCATGCAACACTGAAAGTGTCTTGAATTTATATGAATACCATCAGAGTTGCTTTTAATGACTTAGATATTTGAATGCATTTCTTATTTTGAATGTGTGTAGATGAGCATTGTATACAAGGAGGATTGATACAGTATTTTAAAAAACTGTGTCAATTCTCCTGGATTCAGTGAGAATTATGTACAGAGGTTATATTGTAGCCAGATTCCATTGCATATGTATAATTTCAAAGTGCCTATGTTGAAACGAGCTAAAGGTTCTGGTGACGAAACCTGGTGTTAGCAGTTGGCTGAGCTTCTCTGCTATCACGGAAGGATGGGGCAAATAGAAACATCCTTGGCTGAACCACTTGGGTGAAAATTTCTCATGTATGGTATCACTAGACATGTGTCATCTTTTATATATAATTTATATTGGGGATGTTAGGCCAATCTAAAATATCTGTTTCTTTCTATAAACTGATCTGGACCAAGTTCTCAAAGGATTGTCTTCTTCCCATCATTTTCATGTGTTTATAAGGCTTAATTGAAGCTTTGTCATTTATCTGCCTTTTAAAAAATAGTATATATGATCATAAAACAAAAAGGAAAGAAAATTTTAAGTTCAAATTGATTTGAAATAGCCATGACTTTGGCTGTGATCTCTCTAGTTTTACTATGTTACAGTATTATTTGAACCATGCCAAACGTGTACCTGTTATGTGTAACCTTGTATTTTAATACTCTGCACGCTTGCTCTGTAATGCCAGTCTTTTAAGCATTCTACATGGAGAAGATAGGGAACAACTGCAGTTTTTTGTGTCCTAAATTTCTAAAGTATTCTACCAAGAATGTCCATTTCAAAAAAGCCTCCAAGACAGGCAAAATTTTGTCTTTAGATTAAAATGTAAACATATTGGAAGTGAAGAGTAGGGATGGGCATGAACTGGGAAAATGGAGGTTCTTCCCAGTTTGTGAGGTCCGAAGAACTGAAACAAATCTCCCCCGCTTCACAAATCAGTTCGGGTTCATGAGATTTGTGGATCTCCCCCCCCTTCTTTCTGCTAGGGATAGCTCCCCAAGGCCAACAGAATGGAAGGGGGGAAGATCTCCCTTCTTGGGAGATCTTTCCTCCCTCTTTTCTCCTGGCGGCAGCTCCCTGATTCCAGCAGAATGGAAGAGGGGGAAGATCTTCCAAACCAAATTTAAATGGAATGTTCCCTTTAAATGGGTTTTGCAAGTGAGCACAGTGCAAGAGTGGAGTCCAAGTGGCAAATTAACCACTTGTGGGTGAATTCGCCACTTGGACTCCTGCACAGCGCCTGCTGTCAAAACCCATTTAAAGGGAACGTTCCTCTTTTGAGTGAATTAGCCGCTTGGACTTCACTCCCGTGCAGTGCCCACTTGCAAAAGCCATTTAAAGGGAACTTTCCCTTGGTTTTTGCAAGCCATTTCAACAATCCCTTTCACTCCCCCTCTTACTTCCAAGCTGGGGGGGAGCAAGAGGGATCTCTGAAATTGCTTGCATCCATTAGGCTGAAATAGATGCAAGCTATTTCAGCAATCCCTTTTGCTCCCCCCCAGCTTGGAAACAGGGAGAAGTGAAAGGGATCGCTGGAATGGCTTCCCTTTAAATGGCTTCCCTTTAAATGGCTTGTGCAAGCCCTTTCAGCATTTCAGCGATCCCTTTCACACACACACATACACACGCACACACACACACACCCTGCTTCCAGGTGGTTTTGTGTCTTTCATGTCGGCAGGGCTTGGAAAAGCATTTAAAGAAACCACAGTCTCTTTAAATGCCTTCTCCAAGCCCTGCCACTGGCACCAGCATGTCTGCTGATACGAATCACACAAACCAACCTGGGAGGTTCACGGGGTCTTGTGAGGGTGGGATGGCATGAAGCAATGTTTGCAAACCATGAACCAGGTCTGGTTTGTGACAATTTTCGGTTCATAATTTGGTTTGTGCCTATCCCTAGTGAAGAGTGTCTGATTCAACAATATCTTAGCCTTGTGTGTATTGTCATAGATGGAGCAACGTTGTTGTTGTTTGCCCTATGCCTGCAGGAGAAATATCTGTCTTGGGCTTCAAGTTATTGAGAATTTGGTTTGTGTGTGGGAGAGGGAACTTGTGTCCTGTGTTTCTATTAGTATGCCTGAATGAGCTAGCATTGCACAAAGTAATTAAACCAAATCAAACTGCTGAAGTAGCGCTTTCAGTGTATGGTCTCTTTATAATATTGAAAATGTCGATACCTGTGGTCTTTCTCACACTAGTTTGATTTGGGCCTAAAGAACCCTAAATGAATAGGGAAGGTACGTAGAGTGATATGTTCATTGATGTAAAATTAACAGCAGACCAGACAAGGTAGCTATATTTATGATGTGCAGACAAGGAAGAACAGGTTCTTCAACGTGCCAATTTTTATTGCAGCCTGGATGGCACTTTTGGAGAACAGTTTCTTTATTGTCTTTGTTTTTATTCTGGTGTCCCCTTCTTACTAGAAATTCATCACAAGCATGCTATCATAGAGCAGTATTTTTTGTTTTAACTTTTGCCTCAAGCAGGTGTGGAACATTCCTGTTTACTGTGTGCTCCCCCCCTTTTTTTTAAGGGCCATGGAGAAAATTCTATGCTATGAAACTTATTTTTTCCAGGGTGAGTGAGCAGTATACAAACTCTCCTTGCCAGGAACCAAAATCCAGAATTTCCCTATCAGTTCTGAATGCTTCCCACTGGGGGACATATAATTTTGTCTTAGTGAAGAATCACTGGGCTAAAATTTGACCAACTTGGGGTCATGGGGGAGGACACTTTATGAGGGCTATAAGGTACAGGTAGTTATAAGCAAATACATAAAGCCCCTGTGCCGGAATGGGAGTTTGGAGTGCTTGGTGCTAAACAAGAACATAGGCATGGAAAGTATTTCTGAAACCTGGTGAAATGGGCACTTTCTAGAGAGTGTAAATATTCAGAGTTAGACAGTCACAGCTGCCTACTTGTGGGATTTTTTATCTGTTAAACTGTCCCTGAGCCATGATAAATGGCTGTCTAACAGCATTATAGCTACACGCCAACTGTGGTGGTAGAATTTCTTTTTCTTGCCTCGTGGGGGGTTTGTGTATCTGTGCACTAGGTGAAATGACTCTACCCAGAGTCATGGGTGATTGGGTCAGGTAATTAAGTGACAAGGGGAGGGAAGTAACAGTACCTCCCAGACCATGCAAAAATGTTCACGTGTGAAATAATATCTGTAACTCCAAATTCCCATTCACAGAATATAACTGATACAAATCAGTTGAAAGAAGAAAATGGGAGAAATAGTTGAACTATCAAGTACAGTTTTGGCATGGTAGCTACATTGGTCTGCGGTAGAAGGGCTAGATTTGAGTCCAGTGATGCCTTAGAAACCAACAAGATTTTGGAGGCATAAGCTTCTGAGAGTCAAAGCTCCTGTTATTGGATACCTGGCATCTGATGAAGGGAGCTTTGACTCTTCAAAAGCTTATACCCCCAAAATGTTGTTCGTCTCTGAGGTGCTACAGGACTCAACTCTAACTATCAAGTATGTAGTATTAGCAAAAGAAGACCTTGATCTAGCCTAGGTATTATACAAGTATTTTGGTAAAGCATGAATGACTGCCCTGACTTTGATGAAACTGGAACTGGGCTCAAGGTAGAAAGCTCAATAACATGAACAGTTTCTGCAGGAAGTACTCAAAATTTATCCAAGAGGACCTGTGATTAAAAAACAACAACACACCACCACCGTACCATAGCATTAATGAACTCCACTGATTTTCAACAGGATTTCTGTTCTTTGAAAATACCTCTTGGGTATATTGTGAGAAATCTAATCTGCTCTTGATGTGTTCCATTAGGGGAGAGACATGTACTTTAGGAGATTTGGGCACAGTTTGCTTTGAATTCACTTGAATGTCTTTCGGCTGTGGTTTTATGTATTGGTCTTCACATCTGACCTGAGTTTATCGTGTGTGGCTCTTTAGCTGGTAGGGTGAAGATAAAGAAATCCTATGACCTATCTAGTTTCAGAGCAGAGGTTGTTACGAGGGCCAGATCTGACATAAATATCAATTTGTCGGGCCAGGCTATGTGTGCCATAAGATGTAATGCCAGGTACCGGAGATATAAACTGCATAAAGGACAGCAGCTGGTAAGTTCCGAGTTGGTGTATCCTCACTGCAGGGCCTCATGGGCTGGGAGGGGTGTGCAAATGAAAACTCATGTAAGGTGGACTGGAGAGCCACCAGGCAGATGCTCCCACGCTGCTTGATTGCTGCAGATGAGGTTGTTCCACCATGCTGAAGCCATGCTCTGGCCACTCCCCCCCCCAGTCTCCCATTCCCTCCCTTGCAATAGTTGCTCACGGGCCACATAAGAGCCCTGGACGAACCAGAACTTATGTTTGACACCCCTGGGTTCAGAGGGTTGCTGTGTTGGCCTGCAGCAGAAGGGGACTTTGACTTTCAAAAGCTTACACTCTGAAAATCTTGTTGGTTGTATGGGGCTAAAAAAAAGGTATAGGTTCCCTTGCTTGAAAGCCAGTCGAATCCAACTCTAGGGTTGCGGTGCTCATCTCCGTTTCAAAGCCGAAGAGCCAGCACTGTCCAAAGACATTTCCGTGGTCATGTGGCCAACATGACTAAACACCAAGGCGTACGGAACGCTGTTACCTTCCCACCGAAGTGGTACCTATTTATCTACTTGCATTTTCCTGCTTTCGAACTGCTAGGTTGGCAGGAGTGTAAGGGGCTACTGGACTCAAATCTAATTATGACCCATATAGAAGCTGCTTTAGTTCTTTGTGAGCACAAGTACCTGGTAAGGAGATTTGTTTGAAAACATTCATACTGTTCCCATGATTGGATGAGATGGCCTTTTGGCATGATAGCATGAGAAGGGCAAAATGGATACAATTTGGATCTTAATTATATTTGGGAACAGTGGCATAGGAGGAAAGAATTAATGTACTTAGAGAAAGTAGAAAGTGGAATATTTGCTCAAAAGTAGTTTAATATCAATGTACCCATGTGTGGTGTATCTTCTATTGGAGTCGTTTGAACAGAAGGCTATTATGGTATAGTGGTTAGAATGTCAGATTGGGATCTGGGAGACCTGGGTTCAGATCCTGCTATGAACCTAAGGAGTGATTGACACATGGAATTCACTGCCACAGGAGGTGGTGGCAGCTACAAGCATGGATGGCTTCAAGAGGGAATTGGATAAACATATGGAGCAGAGATCCATCAGTGGCTATTAGCCACAAGGTATCAAGGTATAGATAGGAACTCCCAGTCTGGGGCAAGTGATGCTCTGTATTCTTGGTGCTGGGGGGGGGGGCAACAGTGGGAGGGCTTCTAGTGTCCTGGCCCCACTGCTGGACCTCCTGATGGCCCCTGGTCTTTTTGGCTACTGTGTGACATAGAGTGTTGGACTGGATGGGCCATTGGCCTGATCCAACATTGGCTTCTCTCTTATGTTCTTATGCCATGGAGGTTTACTGGATGATGTTTGGCCAGTCACAATGTCTCAGCCTAATGTGTTTCATTGGGGGGGGGGGTTGTGAGGATAAAATGGGGGAAAGGAATACCATATACACTGCCTTGAGGTCCTTGAAGGAAGGACACAATAAATGTACCAGATAAATATTTTGTTAGCAACATTGACATACCGTGCTTTATTTGTCACAATTGTAAGTGTCCTTTTGTATGTAAGTATATATTTGTGGATTTCAGCACTGAGTAAATAATATACTTTTCAGTACCTTTTTAAAAAAAAAAGTTTAATAGTCTAGATCTAAAGAATAGTGAATCTGCATGACAGTCTGTTCATTAATGCTGCCAGTGTTATTTTTGTGTATATCTTTAAAATGCTATAAACCAGAATTTATTGAGGTTCTAATGTGTTACACACACACACACCCCTTGGTGTCAGTACTAGTAAATTAATTGTTTGCATTGCTGAGTAGTCTCTCACCTGTCCACCCCTCTCTCATGAACTGTAACACTAAGCTTCATATATTTTGTCACTGTATCTCCTTTTTATTTCAGTTGATGTAAGCTGGTATTACAAATGTTAGGGAGTTATTCTAGCTGTTCTCAAGTCGTGTGATTGTATAGGTTGGGGGTGGGGGGTCAGAACTGCTGTAAATAAAAAGATAAAATGAACTTGAAAATCCCCTACACTCTTGCTGATGGTTTCCAGAGCTAAAATGTAACAGTATTCCAGTTGCAAATGCACAAAAAATGGTGTGTATCAGTTAATAGGTTTCAAAAATTTAGGCTCCTTTTTTCTTTTGAATATGAGAAAACAGGCATGTAATGCCTCATTGAAAGAAGCCAGTGGGGGGTGTTTTGTGTAGGTCTTAATTAAGGCCTTTGAAAGCTCCAACAAAAGGGAAAGGAGAACGCTGCAGGGTTATTGTTATTCCACCCCATTGGCTCAGCTAGCTGACCATTCATTGGTGCATTTTGTCCATTTTGAAACTGAATGACACTTTTGTTCATGGTTAACAGAGGTGAAAGAAGCCAATTATTGGCAATCCTTTCCGTTGGGTAGCTGCAGACTGATTTAACCAAGGGTTTTCTACCACAAGTTCGTTTGGTTCTGGGGGGGGGGGGGGGGAATGACATTTCCCCCCTCAACCTATGTGTTTTTGTATTTGGATAAAATTATTTTATTATAGATAGTGTTCCCACTCTCCTTTTCACATGGCCAAATAGCTAATTCTGTAGGCCACTGCAGAGTTGTCTGTTAATGCACTGACCATAGTTCAGGGAATAGGTTATACATTCCCTTATACGCGTTGCGGTAGACATAATGTGTGCCATTGTTGATGATGACAGAAGGGCAGGGAAAATTTCTGTGTAGGGTGGGAGGTGTGCAGTCCCCTGTGTTTTAGTGACCATTAGGAATAGACAGTTATGTGTGTGTGTGTATATATATATAT